>NC_052352.1:42874218-42931150 GCF_009727055.1 Benincasa hispida
CGGTAGAATATAATTTATTCTTGTATGTTTGCCGCTGATTTTTTAGACCATCGTTATAAGATAAATTTATTTTTCATTGCCTATAATTAATTATTTGATTTGGATGTGGCAAAAGCCATAGGAAGTAAGGTAGACTGGAGTGTTTTTGAGAGCGATTGTTCATAATGATAAATTTGTTAACTGATCAGTTGCTGTAATAAGGGGTAAATCTTCAATGTACCATTAAAAGTTTCTCCATTTTGAACGACTAAGTGCAAGTGTTTAAGATTTTTCATTTTGATTTTTGATGATTTGGAGAAGATGATTCGCAATAGTGTGGATTCAAGAAGTTGATATTTATTTACTGAGCCTCGGTGTTAAAGCGTGAAGAGTATCTATGTATTTAAATTGGTGGAAGGGGAATTATCTTCTAGATATAAGTACTTTAGAAAGGATTGCTCGAGCATCTTTTAAGCAGTTCCGTATCCACAGTGTCTTTGAGTACTGTTCAACACTGGTGGAAAGTAATTTGATTTTTCGTACCTCATTAATCTCCAACATTTGTTGAGGACTTGTATTGTGCGCAAAATAGTTAACTTTCTGAACAAAATTAAGCTATTGTGTTTACGACAATACTTGGAGAAAATTGAAGATGAGAGTGAAGGTTCATATATCCATATACATAATATTATATATATAATATATTATATTATATATATATATATATATATTGATACGTATTTATTCATATATTTATTATAGAACTACTAACAAGTTTTATGATTTGTTTTTAGTTTTATAACGGGAATTGAACGAAGCGACAAATGCACACAAACAGGAGAGGAGAATCATGGATTGACAACGCGAAACTAAATTTATTTGTATTAATTGGACTTTTTGGAATTAGCGACATCAGTGTTTAGCTTGTTAATTTGCTTTTATGTGACTTAAACTTTGAAGGTAGTTTTTGAAATTTGTGGTATTTATGTACTTGCCGAGAACTTTTTAGTTTAAACTTTATTGATTAAGTCATTTGGATTTATTATGTTCTTTACGAATTAATTGTGGATTGATTATGTGTTATGAGTTATTGTGATTGATATTAAGAATTGGTTGAATGTATTTGTAACTTTGGAGAACTTTTAGTTTTAAACTTTTTTGTAGTCATTGGATTGATGATGCTTTTATGATTAGTGTGATATATATTTAAGAAATTTTGTATTGTGCTGTATTGGAATTTCTTATTATGAGATTACTGGATTGATATTATAATTATGTTTAGAGTATAAAAAAAAGAGAATACTACAAATTAAAAGATAAGGAACAAGGAAAAATAAAAGGAATTTAAATTTATGATATTTAATTTGCTTAAAAATTGCGTTAAATAAAAAAGAGGAATATCAAATTTTCCAAAAAAAGGAAAGAAGGAAAATAGAAGAGGAAGAAAGTTAAAAAAAAAAATTTAAAATAGCATAAAAAAAATGAAACCGAACTGCACCAAACGGTGTGTCACACCCTCCTCCCGATACTCTTTTATTGCAGGAAAGGACATGACGTAGGTAGTTACTAACCCTATTGCCTCGCCAAACCACCAACAAGTCTTTTATATTAATACAACCGTTACAAACAACTATAATTACGACATACAGAAACTCAAATAGGATTCTACAAAAACTTTATAACATAGCATACAGACAACATTACTTTTACAGGAAACAAAAAGGAAACCATCCAGAAGGCCCAATCATTCCTAAAGAAGCTAGTCCTTTTACAAAAATGTTACATAAAGAATTATCAACTAAAATCTTCTTAATAAGCGAGACTTGTGGTGCAGCAGCAGAGAATCAACGTGAGGAAATAATCAGTAACTAGAGAAAAGAGAACAAAAATTGGTGAGTAACAGACTCCAAGTGAGTGACTATAAAATTCCATAACGCAACAAGCCATAGCAAATACTTGAACATGTAAAAGCACAAACGGTAAACTCAACAATTGTTCCCTACAATATAGTTTTAAGCAATCTCGGAACGTCATTAAACGTTTATTATTCCCTAATTGAAACGAGCCTAAACGTTCTAGTCCCAATGTTTACAAATGCAAGAGACACATACTTGAGGTCCCATTATAACTCCTAGTGCACGTGCCACTTAAACTTATCTATATTAGATACTTCTCGCTCAGATTACTTTCAAATTTCCTTCAGTATCAAAGCTTCTATGATACTTTCTCTATGGTCTTCGTATAAATTGGCCGCGATGCCTTCTCAAAAGTCCTTCGTGATAAAAATTGGCTAGGTCCTTCTCAAGTGGTCTTCGGTACTTAATTTGAGTTGGATACCTTATAAATGTCCTATTCGTATCATAAAATGGTGATATTCTGTAACACACACTAGTTCATGCTAGTATATCACGAGAGGCTAGCTGATTTGCTGGCCGAGCTGGGGCGATTGTGCAAGAGAATTAGTTCGTTGGGCCGTACGCTTGCTTTAGAAGCAGGATATAAAAAATAAGAACATGGCTTTTCTAAAGGTTAACTACAAACTTGGCTGTGCTCTATACATACAACCGTAGAGAACTGTATTAATTGTCTTCACGAATGTTGTTGCTTGAGGATATGTAAAACACATTAAGTCGATGCTACTGATTCAGATATGCCCGTGATATTAAAAAACTTAGAGTTTACTTAGTCACTCACAGTTCGTCAGGTCTATTGCGTTTATACGCTTCCATGCTCTCCTTTGCCGATGAAAAGTTATAACTCCCTGATAAACAAATAATAGAATATCCTCTAGTTATCTAAAATAATTTTTTATTAAAAAGAATTTTCCATCAAAAGACAGCTTACTGGGAGAATTCCCCTAACGATGACTGCGAGATCCCACAGACGAACTGGTAGAATCTTATTAGAGCGATACTAGCGATACCTTGTAGCAAACACTACGTACACCTCATAGAGGACACAGCCGATACCCTCTAGAGCGACACCAACGATACCAAACACCGCGCAATCCATCTTATGGAGCCGACACCAGATATACCTCATAGAGTGATACCAAGCTTTCTTGCCGAATTTTTAGCGCATATACACCTCAATTCCTAGTAGATTTACAGAGCAACCCTCCTTAAAGTCTCACCAATTCTCCACTTGAACTGTTCTTGTTCTTCACAAGCAGCTGTTCTGCTTATGACAATTTCCCTATAACAACTCAAAAATTCATAACTCAAAATCCAAAGCTCTTTTCAAGAAACTCCTCTACCAAACTTGTTTAAATTTGAGTTAGCTTTCTTATCTAATAAAATTTCAACTCAAAATTCCTTGTAGCTTTTGCGCTTGAAACTTCAAGATTCACTTAGGTCGGATTAATCTTGGTTCTGCCTCTTTGCAAAATTCTCCTCCTTTATTTTTCTCCTCTTGCATGTTCTCTAACAGGAACCACCTGAAACTAGATTACTCCATCTTTCAAATGGACCAAATTTTACTAGATTTTCCTATGTCATTTTCGAAATCCATGGCTTTGAAGTTTTCTCCCTTTTAATCTGTTCTACCATCATTCCTGCAATGAAAGAATAAATTGCCACAATCATCCTTTTAGTTCCTCGCAGATTAATGATTTGAGTCCTTCATTTAAGATATTTCCTTCTGCTTGTCTTCAAAATCTATAGAACAACATTTTTATTATTTAAAAATATATATGTAATATACACGCTTTGCAAAACATGCCTTATATAAGGAACCTAAGTTGGGTTTACACGATTGGTTACGTTTATTATAAATAAAAATAGTTGGCTCGATTTTGTGCCTCCAAAAACTACCTATAATCTTTATTGATTCTCTTTGCTGGTTTTGTAGTACAGATGCAAATAACATTTTGAATTGTGTTCCATCTAATAGTTATACCAAACACCTTTGGAATTATGCAATAGCTAAGCTTATTTATTCATTTCAAAATGCGGCCATCTTGCCAGCACATATGCTTGAGCAAATCCAAGAATGGAACTTGTTTCAACAACTGTGACTATTTGTTAGTCACCCAAAGGAACGAGAGTTGTTTTCTTCGACCTAAGTAAAATAAAGCTGTTATATTGACAAACGCGTACTTTTCTGGAAAAAATACTCACCACTAAGGGAGCACAACCCGAGTAAGTTTGTATTGAATAACTTTCAAGGAATTACTGAACCTTCAACAAGTAGTTTTAAAGAACCAACACCTCAACAAGAGTTTAAAAAAGAACCCACTCAAACAAGAGTTTGTTGGAAATTGGATCATCTAGTATGTCAAATTCATCTCAAATATTGAGGGACACCTCGACGTAGTGGAGGCTTGCGAACCACTTGTTTGTTACATAGGTTTAACACAAAAAGAGTATTTAAGAGGCGGTATTATAAATATCAATAATATGTGTGTAAAGTAGATACCATGCCTTAGTGTAAATAAGACCGTGAATGCTTGCGCTCACTTCCATATGTAGACCATATTCATTAAAAGTTATAACATTGATTAAGTCCAAATAGCTGAAAGAACATAAGATCTTTAAGCAAAAATGGGAATGGACCCCAAATCACCAAACTTATAGAATGGTTAAACCTTTACAGCAAACAACATTATGCATCTAAAAAAAATTCACATAGCTTAAAGAAAAACTACAGAAGAGAAAATGGGTTTAGAATCCTTTACCTTTGAAAGACCATTTCAATTGAAATACCTGTCGGAGGAAACGACCACCGCGAAAGTTATTTTGTATTCATCTGGCATGAGAATCCAGGATTGTGTGGGCTCTAGCTTATTTGGATGAGGAAAAGAAAGTTGGCGAGGAGGAGCAGATTTGGAAAAAGAAAATCACAATAACGCTTCTATGTAATTTTGTGTGTCTCACTGTGAAAAAACATAATGTGGAAAATGAAGCAAACCAACCCTACTATCAGTAGAGGAGTAGAAATCGGGGCGGAGCTCCACAAAAAATGATTTTTAAAAAAAAATAATAAATAAATTTATTTTAATAAATTCAATTAACATATATATTCTATTGATAACTAACTTACCATATAATATATATATATATATTAAACTATATGTTATATCAAATATAACATATAATCTATAATTTCTATATTGTATCAAATACAATATAACCTATAATTTCAATTCTCTCTCACCAATGACTTTTAATGTAAATCACATTTATAATAAATTTAATTATATGAATCCAATTCACATAATTAATATTTGAATCATATTCAAATATTTATTTGCTCTCAAATAAACTTTATATTATAATGTATCAAATACATTATAGTAATTACATCATATATAATTAGATTAAATTAATTATATCACATATAACTAATTCCTTCAATAATTTGGACAATTCAAATTAATCCAAAAAATTATTCTCATTAATTCCCGTTGAGCTACAAAATGGACCTCATGGATCTGTAGCTTGAAGCTCCAACAGTACGTGAATAATTAATTAAACTCTTTAATTAAAATATTCACCATCCGTTAACTGTCGAGCACTCCACTAAAGACTGACAGTTGCACTCTTTGCACTACGAATATATTCATGTGTCCATTGGATATAACCAATCAACAGTACGGTGACCCTTCACATGCTCGTAAGTATAGTTGATTACCATTTTGCACCTATAGTTACATCCAACTTCTTAAGTACCACTGATCTCTCTAATGAACAATAAATCATAGTCCAATTATGACCAAACCTCTCTCGAGCTAGGAGAGGGTGTGGCGCCACATTGTTCAAGCTCAAAAATCAACTCTTAAGAGAGCAATTTATTTGCTTACCCCGACATTGGAGAAGGAGTGAATTCCTTCTTGTGTAGCTATGTTCCCAGCTCCCCAATCAAATGAATCCCCAAAATGGTGTTAAGTCGGCGATCTGGTCACTCTCACCCATATAAATCAAAGGACGCCTTCAGAGGCAGGAGTTCAAACTCACTCAGGATTTAGGTAATGTTACCTATGGTCATCTTGGTAAAATGTAAGTCTATTATGAACGATGTTATATGATAAGACTAAATATTTCATGGTCTAGTCTTATACAAACTCCTCTGTATAGAATACCTCTGCTCACATGTCTCTATATGAATAATCAGGATCAAATCATTAATAGCACTTTACAACAATTGTAACATCTACAAAACGGGTTGTACTCGTAGTGTCACTAGGATAAGGTATCTAGCCTTATCCATCTACTGCAGACCATTTAGGTTATCACTTAAACATGATCTACCCGTATGTCTCTACATACATGTTAAAGCTACAAGATAACCTTGGATGTTAGTTTATTGGTTTCTGGATTAATGCAAATAAATATCAAATAAAACATCACATATTTTATTAAATAGATAAGATGTTTGTATAATACAATTACAAACTATAGGACCATATGAGATTTAGGACACCAACCCCAACATATGCCACATCTTGAGTTGCTAAAATTTGGTCTTAGAGAAGTCAAGATTGGCGAGAAAACCAAAAAAATTTGGAGAAAATTCTTGAATTCTTTGGAAAATTTTCATAAATTTTTTAATTTCTAATTTCCAATATTATGTTATTTTATTGTTTTATTTTATTTTAATATATTATGTTATATTTTATTGATATCTGTTTCCGTTGTGTTTCTTTATGCCCCTCAATTTTACAAGATAACTCTAAATTTTCAATAATAAAAATATAACCTCAAACTTTAAAAATTATAAAATTTGGATCTCTCATGCAAATCTGAACATAGTAAATACTCAATTGATCTAGATCATGTATTATCGATCAAGAAGTCAGAAATTTAATTCTTTATCTATATATTATTGAATTTAATTTTTTTTTAAAAAAAAAACTCTCTCGTTTTAGATTTCTGTAGTATTATTAATAAGCAAAACATACATTGAACTAGGTTTCAAGATTTTGGATCTAATTTCCTTTTTGGTTCGTAAGTCTCAAAATATTATATTTTTAGTCCTTAAATTTTGAGTTTTATTTTAATTTAGATCATAGATTTCAAAATGTTGCATTTTTAGTTTTAAAATTTTGAGTTTTGTTTTAATTTGATCCATATGTTTTAAGATTTAAACTTTTAATTTCGATTTTTCACTAAAAATTCACTTCAATCTTTGGTGTTAATGTCTATTAATTAATTTAAAATAATTATGAAGTAAAATTTTAAAACTATATTTAATAGTGATGAAAAAATAGTGAGACTTAATTAATTATATATTTTTGTTAATTCTTTTAAATTAATTGATAGACATGGACTCTAAAGTTAAAAAATGAGTATTTAGTCGAAGGTAAAAGTTTACGTCTTTTTTCCCCTTGAGAAAATTGAGTGTATCTATCTGTTAAAAAAAGCGAACTTTTTGTCCTTTAATTAATTAAACTCGAAATATATATATAAGTTTGAACTAAATATATTTTATTTTCATTCACAAATGGTAAGTGAAGGTTGATTTTATAACTAATAAAAAAATTACTGGATATTAATAATTTTTTTAAAGCATTCTTAATGATAAAATGAATAAGAAAATGTGTAATAATTTAGAAGAAAAAAAAATTATAATTTAACCTTAACTATATAATCAATAGACTGTGATTCTTCTTCTTTTTTTCTTTTTTTTTTTTCTTTTTTCTTTTTTTGAGGAATATATTAGATTATAATGAAGGACATTTTGATCTTTCTAACCTTACAAGATGTAATTATTATCTTTAACCATTTGAATGAATATAATATACAGTGATTAGTATTAGTTTAATGTGTGTTTTTCTCCATTGATGCATTGATTAGTAGGTCCAATTTTGGATTAAAAAGTTAATTACTTCTTTGGCTGGAAATCCATTAAAGGTTGATCATGATAGGTTAGATTGATTTTAGTTCAACTATTTTTGGCATGGTTTGGTCAATACTAGGAATTTGATTTTATTTGCAAATTGCATGTAAATTAATACTCTAGTGGAGAATATTAAAAGCTCATGCATGAATCTAGATTTTCAAAAATCCAATTTTTTCCCATTCACAATCAAATATCAACTTGGAAGAGGGGAAAGGGGTTGATTTTGTCAAGAGAATAAAAACAAAAGAATAATACAACATTCTAATATTAATAGAAAATTTGGATTTTGTTTATAATTATCATGTTCATTTTAAAATAATATTATGTACTCTAGCATTTAAAAATATCAAGCATTTATCCCATATATATCAGTTTTATATCAATTATCCTTTTAAAGGTCGTTTGATTTTATTTACTATATATACACATAATAAAATCTTTTTATCAAAGTTATAATATATTTTTTTTCAAATATTCTAAGTATCTAAAATTTCAAACGTTTTTATTGATTTTCTAACATTCCGTCAAAGAATTATAAAGATTTGATACAACAAATCATTAAAAAAATGTAGAATAATTTGAATAATATTTCCACCCTTGGGACCAAAAAAAGAATATGAAGATATGACTGATAAGCTAGTAATAGAGATCATAGTGAGAAAGAAAATTCAAGGTGAGAGCTTTTTATTCTTCATATTCCTTGTTTTTACTTTTAATTTTTTTTCACAATAGTAATTAGGATGAATTGAACTTATCCCATCTATGTCCTTTTAGAAAAAGGAAAAAGAAAATTAAAGAGGTGTAGAAAAAAGAGAATGTTTTAAGGAAAAAACATGAGAAAAGAATCTTCAAACTTTTACACTTACACACCCAAGTTTTTTAATAATTGACCAAATAATTGATTTTGACATATGGGTTTGGCAAGTTGTCAAATTTTGAGTGGAATTAAAATTATTTGCTTTTATTTTCTTACTTTTTTAAAAAAATTAATTTTCATAATCTTATAAGGTTCAGATCATTGGGCTTCTCTTCCACTAAACATACACTAAGGAAACCAACTAGGTTTCACAGTCAAAGTCCACTTTTTTTCCCCTAATAATTTCATTTTTTTTGGGTTAAAATATCATTTTTGGTATCTGACTTTAATCCATATACTTTCGAATGTGTAATTATAGTCCACGTACATTTAGGGTCTGTTTAGATTGATTAAAAAAATGTTTTAAAAAATTCATTTTTATTTAAGCTCTAATAATAAAAACTATTTAAAATACACTTTGAAAGTGTATTTAAAACTGTTTTGAGTGATTAAAATATATTTCATTTTTTTAAATGATTTATTTTCAAAATTAAAAACTTGAAAAGTTTAACATTTCCTCAGTCGGTCTTAAATTTTGTCTCTTAAAATTAGTTTTGTATGGAAAATGGCTCATAAATAGTAATAATTTTCATTTAAGGAAATACACTATGTGATACCTTTGAAAAAAGTAACATGAAAACATATTTTAAAAATAATAATAGATAAAAAAAATTAAAAATTTGATAATATATATAGACTAAATTTAAGATTTATTGAAAATGTCACAAGCAAAATTAGAAAAATATATATAAAGGTCTAAAATTGAATAAATATAAAAATGTGGAGATTAAAATTCTCTCTTTTGACTTTTGACTTTGAATTTCAAAGTATTATTTTAATAGTTGATATAATTGATCATCTCATGCTGCTTAGATTTGACTTTTGACTGTTTTTCATCATTACTTCTACAAACTTGATGCAATAATTTGAATTATGTGGACATCTTTTTTTTTTTTTTTTAAAGTAATTTTAGATTAAAGTACAATTTTAATCTTTGTATTTTCTTTGACTTGTAATTATTCTTTATTGTCTTTCAAAAATAAAAACTAAGTTTTGGTAAATGTTTATTTTTCAAAATACAAGACTTGAATTTTTGAAACAATATTCAAGTTAGACCACGCAGCAAAGAAAAGTATTGTTTATGAACTTACTTTAAAATATAATAATACATAGAAAACAAAATAAGAGTAAAGGGAGATTCAAATAATTCGACAATCCGAACCATTCAGACTATCCAATTCAAAATATAAAAGTTGAGTTGAGTCAGTTTTGTTTTTGGGTTGGATTGGGTTAAACTTTTTCTGTTGGATTGGATTGGGTCATGGGTTGGCTAAAAAAAATTTGGGTTGATCTAACCCAACCCGAGTTTTATATATATAAATAAAATATATTTTATATATTTCTCGTTTTTTAAAATTTGATTACTTTGTGAATTTTAAATATTTTTCTTTTAAAATTGTTATGATATTTGTCTCTATTTGAAGTTTGCAATAAATATCTTAGGTATTTGATATTTAGCATTTGAATTTTATGAGATTTTAATTATTAGTCCCGTGTTGTATATAAATTTAAATATTTTTAATTAAAAAGAAAAAAATAAGTTATAACCCGACAACCTAACCCAACACAAGGGTTAAGTTGGGTTGGGTTAGAACTTTTTTGGGTTCTTTGGTTGCCAACCCAATCAATCTAAATTTTTGGGTTGGTCCAAGAACACCTCAACCCAATCCATATACACCCCTACAAGAGTCTTAGTGTATTGTACCTAAAAAAGGTAATATTATACTTATGGCATAGAATTGGTATTAAAAATTTAACAAATATCAATTTATACCCCTAAACCCTAAACGTTAGAATTATATTAATTTAAATAATGAATAAATAATTGTATCAATTTAAACCTCGAACTTTCGTAAGTGTACCAATTTACGCTTTTCTCCAGATTTCTTTCGACCGATATCATGTAAAACTTATAATTATATAAGTAAATTAAACTATTAAATCTTTATAAGCCAATCAATTTAGACCATGTATTACAATTATCTTTGAAAATCATCAATGCATTAATTCTCAAATATGTGTAGACTTCTTCAAATGTCGGTTTTACAAAATTGACGATTAAAGTAAATGCATGGACCATTCTAAAAGAAAATTATGACTAAGAGTCTAAATTGATTCATTTATGAAAAGTTAACGATTTTTATTGATACAATTATAAAAGCTTGTTCCAAACAAAATGTAATATATGATGTAAATTGATACACTTACAAAAGTTTATCGTTTATATCGTTGATTAGTTCAGGGTTAAAATCGATACAACATTTAAAATTCAGAATTTAAATTGATATTAGAAGATCATATCACTACATATGCATTTTTTTTTTTTTTGAGACAATCTTAGCCATCCATAGCATAGAGGTCTAATGCTCTTCGATTCCTTTACGTGCAAGAGTGTAAGTAACACATTATGACTGATGGAAATGCATTATAATATAGTGGATGATATTTTTAATAAATTTTCTATGTCAAGAACTTTATCACAAGTTTTTTTTGGAGAATAAAAAAAATAAAAAAAATATAGAGAGAGATCAAGTTCTGAAAAAAAAAAAAAAATAGTCAACGTTAATCTAGGAAGTTTGACTAACCACTTGTTTAACTGGTAGTTCTAATCCAATCAACAAAATAAAGAAGTTCAACCAAAAGACTAAGAATTTTGGTTGTTTTTTTTCCCCTTTTCATGAAAATAGCCTAATTTGCATTAATTTTGTCCATGAAAAAGAAAAAAAAAGCTTAGATTTGTTTGATAGGACCATAAGGAAAAATATATATATATAAGATAATAAAGAAAGTGGAGGCTAACTTGAGCTTGACTGCATTCATATACTATTGTTTGACTTTGTAATCCAAATTAACTATAAAAATAAAAAAAATAAATTGAACACTCAAATAAACTATTGTATTAAAAGGAAAACTTATATATATTTTTTAACAAAGAAACAATATGAAATTATTAATAGTATATATTATAACCTTTTTAACAAAAGCTGGAATAGCTCAGTTGGTTAGAGCATGTGGCTGTTAACCACAAGGTCGGAGGTTCAAGCCCTCCTTCTAGCGTTTTTCTTTCAATTTTTTCTTGAAACATCTTCCTATTATAAAATTCTTTTTTTCTTTTTTTCTTTTTTTTTTCGTTCATTTTATGTAATGATATCTATGGTATAAACAATATGAATAATACATTCAACAAAAAAATTTGAGGGAAGAAAAGCACTTCCTTTATATTTTCATTTATTTTGAGATAAGTACCGAAAAGAAAAGGTGTCTTTATTATGATAAATTTTGCTTAAAAGTCTACGAATATTGAATATAAGAGGGAAATTTGATATTAAAAATGGCAAATAAGTTGCTAACCATGAAATATAAAAGGAGTGCTTTTCTTTTAACGTTTAGAAAATTATTAGATGTATTATTTCTCTTAATCAAACTAGTAGACTTTTATGTAAAAGGAGTGCTTTTCTTTTAACGTTTAGAAAATTATTAGATGTATTATTTCTCTTAATCAAACTAGTAGCTTCAATGACATAAAGAAACACAGATAAAATAATGAATAATTTTTCCCTTGCATAAGAAAGATTACAACACTTAAAGATTGTTTGGACCGACTTTCTAAAGGTCCGTTTGATAACGTTGTTGTTTTCTGTTTTCTGTTTTTGTTTTTCATTTTTCAAGAAATTGACTTATTTGATGATCATTCCCGTTTCTTGCTTATATATTTTGCCCATTTAAAAAAACTAAAAAGTAGTTTCTCATGTTCTCGTATCTATATTTATGTAATCATTTCAACATTTGGATGATCTAATACATTCGCTCCATTGGTACAAGGCCCAGACAATCAATCTTTTTTCCCACCCTTCTTAGGTTTGAATTATGCAGTTTATTTTTTACCCTTTTGTTTTTTATATTTTATTTCTTTTTTTTATTTCTTTTTATATTGTATTGCTTTTGTTTTTTATTTATTTAACTGTGCGTGTAAACTTATTTCAGTTAGATTATATAAATTTTTTTATAATTTCTTTTTATGTTTAATGTAATGTTAATATCTTTTTTATATACATATTATATTATTAAAAAAACAAAAATAAAAAATAAAAAAATAATTATCAAACAAGTAGTAGATGGTAAGCAGGTGCGTCATAGCCCATCCAAGGCCTTCACGGTCCTCGATTCGATTCGCATTAAAGAAAATTGTATTTTTATTTGTTTTATATATCTTTCTTTTCTATATTAATTTTTCTTTATTTCTTTATTATTTTTTATTTATATGTTAATTAATTTTAAATTTTAAAACTTAGATTTATTATTTTTATTTTCAATTTTCAAAATTTTATATTTAAATATTTTTTGAGTTCTGTATATTATTCAATTCTAAATTAAAAATTATTATTTTTAGTACATTCGAAACCCGTTAGAATTTTACAATATATAAATTTTGTTTATTAAGATATTCATTTAGGTTCACTTTAATATTTTATAACCACGACATTTATATAATAATATAATTGAGTTGGATTTGAGTAAACATCATTTTAGATAAATGACTTGAGTGAGAAATAATATTGCAAATTAAAATTTAACAACATATGAATGATCAAAACAATTATATTATAGTTATTAATTTTGCTTTGGGATTTATAAGTATTTGATAATGTAAATGTTTTATAATTTTCTTTTATATATTTTCATGCATGCTTTATATTTTTATTTTACATACTTAAATTATAAAATAAGAGAAAAGGTAAGGAAAAAATACAAGAAACAAAAAACAAAAAATGATTATCAAACAAGTTTATGTTTATGTTTTTCTTTTTCAAAAAACAAGAAACAAAATAGTTGCCAAATATATTCTTGTTTCTAATTCTTAAAAGATAAGAAATGGAAAATAAGAAACGAGAAACAAGAAACGCAAAATGAGAAATGAGAATATTATCAAATGAGCTGTAAGCACCTAAAAAACGCTTGTTGTGCACTTAAAAACACTTTTTAAATATTTAGAAGGTCGAAGAAGATAGCTGTTAGGGAAGATAATAAGAGAAGATGTGTGAAGACCAAGGACTATAAATCTTCCTTTCTAACCAGCCATTTTAAATGTAAAATATAAAGCCATTCGTAACACTCTAATAGGTCACTAAACTTTTAAAATGTTTAATAGATTTAAAAACTTCGAATTTGTATCTAATACGCCTTTGACATACTCAAATTTTCTAAAAATTAATTTATCTATAAAAATATGAATTCGAATTTTGTGTAAAATGTAACACTAAGGCCCCATTTGATAACAATTTGATTTTTGACTTTTTGTTTTTTAAAATTAAGTTCATAAATACTACTTTCACCTCTAAATTTCTTTCTTTGTTATCCATTTTTACCAATGATTTAAAAAACCAAGCAAAACTTTGAAAACTAAAAAAGTAGTTTTAAAAACTTGTTTTTGTTTTTGGAATTTTGTTAATAATTCAACTATTGTACTTGAGAAAGATGCAAATCATTGTAAGAATGAGGAAGAAATAAACTTAATTTTCAAGAACAAAAACCAAAAGCTAAATGGTTACAAAACAGGTCCTAATCTTTCAATTTTATCAAAGATTTATTAGACTAAAATTGAAAGTTTAGGAATTATTGGATGCAAACTTGAAAATTTGGAGATCTATTGAACACTTTTTGAAGTTCTAGAACTTGTTGTATACAATTAAAAGTTCAATGAGCTATTACATACTTTTGAAAGTTCACGGACTAAATAGATACATAAATTCAGAGACCAAACTTGCAATTTGAGCATACTATCATCCGTAAACCAGAGAAGAGATGACATAAAAAACGACAATCTAAATCATATTTGAAATTCTATCGTTCACTAGAAATGAGTGTTCGAATTCATTAACAACTTGATACATACTCTTGACGATGGTTGGTAAAAAATCTATAGAAAACAAACAACCAAACGAGAAGAAGAACAGGAAAAATCATAAAAGTATTAGCAAAACTTAACAGGAAGATCGACTCAAACATTTTCTTTCCAATAAAACAATTCGGGAATTGGGGAGGCTCACTTTATTGGCAGTTGTCACAAGTTCAAATCACATTCTTGAATGAGAAATTTCGATTAATTTCACCACGTCATCACAGCAAAAGTCCAAGCTTATTTGAAAACTATAAATTGGATCGAGCTGAGTAAAATCGCTCGGACAAACCCAATTCAAACTCATGCTGAAAATTCGGGCCAAATTAAGGATTGGGCTCAAGCCCAATATTTGAGCCCAATAACAATTGAACTCAAACCCATGTAAGGCCCATGGAAATCCTCTCTATATAGAAGTCTTACCCCTCTCATTTGGAGGAGGTTGGAAGAAATGAAACCCAAAACTCTCTTGAGATATGAAGAATATAACTTTTCTTAAGCTCTGAAGACTGAAGCTTTGAAACTTTCAAATTCTGAAGATCGAAACTTTAAAGTTCTAAAAACCTTAAGAATATAACTCCTTGGAAGCTCTGAAGAATACAACTCCTCTTAAACTCTTAAGATTTGAAGAATACAACTCCCAACCCTTCTAGAGTTCTTGAAGTCATAAGCTCCAAGGGTTGATCTAAACAGATCAACAAGCCAAAAACTGACCCAAACTGATCAATAAGTCCAAAGGTAGGTTGATCTTCCAAAAAGATCAATAATCCCAAAAGCTGGTCCTACAAGAAAATCAACAAGCTAAAAAATCGATCATTTAAGAAAACCAACAAACTTAAAGATTAATTTTTTTTTAGAAAAAATATCAAATGATTTAGAGATTATACTCACTA
This sequence comes from Benincasa hispida, assembly GCF_009727055.1. Lineage (NCBI taxonomy): Eukaryota > Viridiplantae > Streptophyta > Magnoliopsida > Cucurbitales > Cucurbitaceae > Benincasa > Benincasa hispida. The sequence goes on from NC_052352.1 coordinate 42,889,742, forward strand.
ATTAAATTGCTCATGAAATCTCGTGTGAACACATATACACCAACATTTGTTGTATTAAAATCAAAGCTTATAAATATTTTTGCTTTAGTTTGAAGGCATTAATGTATAAATTGACAAAGAAATGTATTAAAATTGATTTAAGTATATAATGTTACTACTGCAATAACAAAATGCTGGAATAGCTCCAGCGTTTTCTTTTTATTTTTCTCCCAATTTTCATGTAACATCCGACTATTATAAGACTCTTTTTTTCTTTCTTTCTTTCATATTGCATCACGATACCTATGGTACAACATGTTTATAAATGATACATTCAACAAAAAGAATTTGAGGGAACAAAGGCACTCCCTTTATGTTTTCATATCTTTGTTACTTTCAAATCTTCCCCGTCTGTTTTAGGAGAATTTTTATACAAAACCAAAACTATATAATGAAGAAGAAAAAAATACTAATTCAGGTTTTGTTTCTTTCTCCATTTTCCCTTCATCACTTCTTAGAGAATGCACGTTTTCCAGGTTTCGAGCTTCGTTGAGCTGTAGGTGGAAGTTTCTCTGATGGACCACATGGCAGCGGTCTGCCGGTCTCCCGTTCGATCCGACGTTTGAGCTCCCTGAGTATTCGAACTTGGCTCAGCTTTTCAGGAGACAACATTTCCCAGTAAATGCCTGCAATTCAAAACATTGTGGATATATGACTCCATCAATTGATATTACAAATTCGACCCATGTCCCTCCAATCTTAAGCAAATTGAAATGTATTGCACTAATCTTTTGAGATATGCACTGAAAAGAGGGATCTTTACTGTGATAAATTTTGCTTAAAAGTCGTACAAATGTTGAATATCGATGCAGATACCTGAAGGATCAAACTTGTATTTCAAGAGGGGAGTTTGGCATTAAAAAAAGCAAATAAGCTGCTAACCTTGAGGTTTGGGGATTTTTGTGTTGGTTAAAATGACCTGCGTCGGAGTGCATACGATGTCTACAGGCACATCGTGGACTAATAGCTTCTCAACTGGAATATCATCAACCAATTGGCAGTCGTGCACTGCAAGAGAATTGACCGTCTGTATTACGACAGGATGTTTGATGAAAATGCACAGCCAGAAGCACCAAGACAATATGAACCTTAACATGTGTGAAGCAAGGGGAACTCAATAACATGTAAGATATTCATTTGAATCTAAAACGTCTCAACGTTATTTTTATCGCCATCGTTCTTAAATCAACAGCCCTCTACACAAATTATCTCAACTCCTTGACAAACGTTGTGTTCAACCGATAATTCTATGCAAGTAAATTTGAAAACAAGCTCTCTTTTTCTTGAGGATGGGGGAGGTTTGAAATTTATATATATTGGGGAAGTCACTGCTGTTAAATTATGTAATACAACGTATTGTTGCTGAAAATAATGAAAATAACGAGAAACTACAAATTAAGATAGAAGCAGAGTAGTTACACAACCAGAAGTAACAATTGGAGTTGAGTCGTCAATGGCTCCCATGTACCGCAGCATTCCATATTCTAGTTCTGCAAATCCCTGCAATTTATAGTGTAGAGCAAATTTTAAGTTTATAAACTTTTTAGATTTACATTCAATTCAATTCTGTGTTAGTAGATATGTCATATACAAAGTATAAAAATATTAAATAGATCAAAAACCTATTAGACACGAAATTGAAAATCAAGGACCTGTTAAGAACTTTTTTAAAGTTCTAGAATGTATTGGATGTATTATTTTTTAAGTCAAAATAGCTTCAGTGTCATAAAGAAGCATCGATAGAATCAAGCATACTATTGGGGTATGTTTTGATTGACTTTCTAAGTACTTGAAATCACTTCATTTGCACACCTTTTTAAGAATTTTGAAAGTCTAAAGAGCTCCTTAATCAATACATTCCATTTCCAAAGTGGCAAAGAAGACAAGAAATGAGCTACAGATTTAAGTTATGTGCAAACATATAGACGGTTGTAAGGAAGATATGGGAAGATAATAAGAGAAGATGTCTGAAGATTAAGGATTATAAAATCTTCCGAGCAAATATGTTTCCTAACCAGCCATTTTCGATGTAAGAGATAAAACTAACAGTAACACTCTTACCTCTCCCTTGCCAAGCCGAGCACCCGTTTTGGGGTCAACAGCAACAGAACCAATGACAATCAGATCTACTTTGATCTTTTCATCCAGTCCAATTGGCTTTCCATACTTTGCTACCCCAACAGAAGTGCAGGCCTCCTTGATGGTAGCCGGAGTCAACATCCCGGATTCGACTATGGAGAAAAACCCAGTTCTCAACCGAGGCTGAGGTGTTAATAGTTTTTTGCCACCTGATCATAATCAAAATACCATTTAGTTTGTGATTTAACATGAAGAAAGCTTTCATGCTTATCCAGAGTCAAAGATGATACATACAGCTCGTTAAGTCATGAAGTGAAGTTGTGACTCAGTCCAAGCTTACACTGGATAATTTAACCACCAGAAAACTAAATTTGACAATGTCGTTGCCGAGACATCCAACCACCAAATTTACCATGAAGAGATTCATAATTTCAGTAGATCACATATTTCCTAGTTTTAGTTATAAACTAAGACATCACCAGTTGACATATTTTGAAGTTTCCTTTTGCCATACAAATTTGCACATTGGCTTTGTAAGGTTTAGAATCCTTGGGTGAATTTTCTTTTAGATATGTACTACAGGGTTATCAGAATAGGGAGAAGAAGAAGGAAAGGAGAAGAGAGAAAAAAATGTTGAAGGTTTATTTATTAATCATTGATCATATTTATTTATGCAAATATAGGTAGACGGATGTTGAATCATGCATCGAAAAAAGTCTCTTCAAGAAAAGAAAGAAACAATAAGTTTAAATTACAGGTTTAGTCCTGAAATTGTAGGCTTGCGTCTATTTGGTCTTTGAACTTTGAAAATGTCTAATAGGTTCGTAAACTTTCAATTTCGTATCTAATAGGTCACTCAATTGTAAAAATGTCTAATAGATCCATGATATATTCAAAATTTTCAAAAATAAATAATTGATCTATTAGATATGAATTTAAATTTATGTACGACTTCAATTTGGTATCTAGTAGACCTATGAATTTTTAAAATATGACTGGACTTTTCTGGACATAGGACTCGGTTTGTAAAGTTCAATAATCTTCTGGACACAATCGAAAGTTCAAGAGCTATGAGACTTTTCTGAAAGTTCACAAAACACACACCAAATTCAGAGACTGGACTTGCAATTTGACCAGACTATCATCAGTAACCAGAAAATAAATGACATAAAAAACGCAAATCTAAATGACATGAAATTGTATTGTTCACTACTTCATCAATAGTCTCTTGACGATACTATATGACAGACGATAGTAGGTAGACAATCTAAAAAAACACAAACCACCAAACGAGAAGAACAACAGGATAAATCATAAAAGTATCATCAGAACTGACCCGTAAGTGTAAGAAGCCTCACACCCTTCTGCGGAGAATCCGGATTAACCTTCACGCACTGTGAATCTCTGAATACTACCAAATCGCACAACTGATACAACCCCATTTCATCAGGTATACGCGGAAGGAATCAAAATTTCCGATACTGAAAAGAAAATCAGGAATAGGGTAGCTCACTCTATTGGCAGCTTCCATGGCGCCAAGGAAATTAGGGATACGATGGTGAACGGGTCGGGGATTTGCCGCGATATTTTGCGACTCCATGAAATCCCAAATTCGTTTTCGGATGACCCACTTCCAAGCTTTTGGGTCGTCGTCCGAAGCGCCTTCAGTGTCCCTTATTGAAGCTTCAGCCATGGATTTTATAGCTTGGGCGTCGAGGCGAGATCTCTCGGCCTCGTATGCTGCTTCGTCGAAAGGGACATCGCGTTGGGTTTCTCTGCCGCCATTTTTAGTGCTCTCCAGCTTGAAGTGCCTGATGGAGATTGAAGAAATGGAAGGAGATCTTGGAATTGCGTTGAGGAATGTGGATTTGAGTGATAGTGGGTGGGATAATTGTAGGAGACGGGAATCCATTAACGATAATTTCAGTGGACCGTTGAGTGTTCGCGCCTCCCGGATAGTTCGCCACGGATGAAGATAGTATATATATCTTTTCATGTTCTTAATAGTTCTTCTAAAAATAAATATCAATTTTAACTCTAAAATTATATTCATTTAAATTTATTTTTAACCTTCGTTTCTTTATCAATTAAATCCTCGATTATATTTTATTTGGATAAAATATTGTATGAGACTTATAATTTTATAAATTAAATTTTAAAATTTTCAGAAGTAAATCATTTATGCTCCCGTTTGATAACGTTTTTTGTTTTTGATTTCTTGTTTCCATATTTTTAAAAAACTAAAAATATAAATATGTTTGATAACTATTTTGGATAGAGATGTCCAATTTTTCCGTGGGATCCTGCCCAAATGGGGCGAAGAGTTTCCGATTAGGTGGGAAATGGAAAAAAATTCCTCCAGAGCTAAACAGAGACAACATTCCCCATCTCCATCCTCGCTTCGTTCCCCTTCCCTGTCCTGGTTAGCCTCTATTTATTTATTTATTTAGTAGAATTATTTAATATTAGGTTATTGTTGTTATTATTATTATTATATAACATCACATTTAAATTGCAAGTTTGATTGTTTATTGGTCAAGATAATGAATTTGTTTAAATTGAATATTTACATTTAGATTATATATGCAAATAATTTGATTTATATTTATTTCTTTATACTAAAAAAATTATTTATTTTTTAGGCCAAAATTTGATTAATTTATCTTTAAATTCACATTGTCATGTAAAGCTAACCAGTGATAGAGTCAATTATTTATTTAAAATTTGCTTACATTAGTAATTCAAATTAATTGGTTTTTTTTTAAAAAAAAAAAACAAAAACAAGCTAACAGAAAAAAATTCCGAGGAATTGATCCTCGCGAATTCCTGCATCGATCATTGTGGGGAATTTCACGGAGATGGAGAATGAAATGGGAGCAGGGACGGGGAATGGCATCCCACCCTGCCTCTTCCTGTGGACATCTCTAATTTCTGGTTTTTGTTTATTGGAAAAAAAGCATAAACAAAATTTTATTTGATAACTAATACTTATTTCTCGTTTCTCGTTTCTCGTTTTTTTACTTTTCTCCTTATTTTATAGTTCAAAAAATATTTTAATGATGTACAATAAGAAATATATATATATATAACATTCATTAAAAAATATAAAAAAAATTACATTCTTAAGTACAAGTAAGTCTCGATGGAAAATTAACAACAATAATACATCTATTGTTCTTATCTTTCAAATATTACTTAAATTTTATATTTAATATTATTTTTCACTCGAGTCATTCTCTTAAATGATGTCGACTCAAATCCAACTTAATTATATTATTATTGTAAAATGTTGTGGTTGTTCAATGTGATTTCTGAAGAAATTTAATTTGTTGAAATAAAATTCATATTTGTATTTACTTCAGTCTAGTAAGTACAGACTATAATAAATGATCATTTCATGCTTTCTTCGTATAAACTTTAATCCTTAAGCATATTAATCTTCTTGGATGATTGGCCTATGAACTTGTTGATTTTCTAGGACGATCCGTCTTTGGTCTTGATGATCTTATTAGAGGATCGATATTTAGGCTTGTTGATTAGTTTGGATTGACATTTGGCTTGTTGATCGGCTTGGATCAATCTTTGATACGTTGATTGATTTGAATCAACCTTAAGTTTGTTGATCGCTGGGATCAAGCTATGGTTTGTTGAGTGACTGGGATCAACCACTAATTTGTTGATTGTCATGGATCAACATCTGTCTTATTGAGTTTGGAAGTCGTATGATCCTTAAAGCTTTATAAGAGTGATCTTCAATCCAACTTCAATCTTTGGAACTTTAGATCTTCAATCGAGCTTCAATCTTCGAAACCGGGCTTCAACCTTCAATTCTTCAAACCCCCAACAATGAAGAATAATACTCTCATTTATAGAGTTTTCATGGCCTTAAATGGGCTTGAGCTTGATTGTCTTTTGGGTCAATAATTGGACTTTAGGATTGGGCCAACCTTTTCTTCAACTCAAATTTCAACCATGGGTGACCGACCAAATGTGTATGAATGATAAAAATATAAATAAAAGTGGTCTAACTGCAAGCATACACTGTCAATAAGTAATAGGCTAAGAATGTTACAAGTATCGTATCTCAAAAGATTATTTATGCAATTCAATTTTTTAATAAAGAGTTAATCAATGCAATCGATCGTATCATACCTGGATAGTGACATAGTCATGGACAGAAAAGCAGTAATCGGTAAATAAGTGATTCTGAGATTGAATGTTGATAAAAAGCAGTAAACAAGAGTATTGAATAGGGATATGGTTATGTTTCAACCAAAAAGTCGGTATGCCTTGAGTAATGCGATCATACCATATCTGGACAGTGACATAGTCATGGACAGAAAACTTCTTTGGTCTTGGATCAAGTTCATTTAAAAGTTCTATGCAGCTAATGCCTATATTTCTATGGTTAGCTGGGTCCATAGTTTAAAATTTTGATTGAAATTTCAAGATTTTGATGACCTCAAAATTTTGATTGAGGAAATTTTGGTTTTCCCCCCAATTTCGATGAAATTCAAGAAAATTTTGAGAAATTTCGAAATTTCTAGAATATTCCAATTCCCCCCAATTTGAAGAGATTTTTTGAGAAATTTCAACAATTAAGGAAAATTTTGATATTTTTTAATTAACTCAGTTCAAGTTTTTCAATTTTATGGTTTGGTTATACATAATTATATAGTTTTATACGACAATGTCATTTTTGACAAAGAATTAAGCCTTTTTTACATGTTATTTTTTTAATTTCCAACTTTTCTCAATTTTTAGTTTTATTTTCGACCAAAAACTTTCATTTCTAAAGAAATTGAATTTGAAAAAACTACCAAAAGACATATATTTATTTTTATCCACATTCAAACTTTTTCTATTAAATTTTTACATACTTCACCTAAAAATTGAATTGATGTGAGTTTTTTTTTAACCATCCAAAACTTTAATAATTTTTAAATCATTTTATCTCAACATATTCCTGAACTTTATATTATTTTGTAACTATTTTCCATTCCTTTCTTAAATTTCTACTATCGCATCAATAGGCATTTGCAATAGACATCTAAATATTGTCTTAGTTTATAGAAATAGTGATTAAAAATGTTCAGTTATAGTATAATTAAGCCACAATCTAAGTTTCATGAACTAATAATAACAATTTACATCAATTTCCATAATTCTTTTTCAAAATTTTCATCGATATTGATATTTCCATAAATCGAGGTCTCCATGGTTCCATCAATATTGATTATTTTGAACCTTGGCTGGATCTTAGATTAATTCATATGCAATTTCTTTATCCTATGGTTTTCCTTATTTCTAAGGCGACGTGACAATCTTACTTCTAGGCTCTTAGTCTCACATCCCTTTGTGACATCAATTTATATCATAACATTCTCAGCATTAAGACTCCACGAGGTTGCTAAGTTAAGTGATTAGTTTAACTTAACAATATTTTCCCATAAACTTAACAAAGAAAATACACAAGTCAAAGAGGTATGAAGCATAAGCATTAATCAAGCCATAAAGCCGTAGGATATTCACATAATTGAACCCTTTAAAGGATTTAACTTATGTTAAAGAACAAATGAATGGATTTCATTAGATCACAAGTCATGATTATAAGATAAATGTTCAACAAATGAAAAGTGTAGAAATGAACTAAAGTCGTGCTGGAAAATACAATATAATAATGCCTTGAAATAATCTCTCACTCTTCTTGTCTTTTCCTAGAGTGATTCTCCTTTCTCAAGGATGAATCCTATCACTCTACACATTTTCACAGGGTAGGGATGACTTAGAGCTCTCTTTAAAGGAAAATTTGTTCTTGAAGCTTTCAGATTGAGAAGAGCGATATTTCGTCCAATGAGGGTTGAATTTCATTGATGGGTCATGGTTCTTTGAAAAGAGAAGCTTCTCATTCTTTTATAGGCCCAAATTATTTGAAGAATGACCGAATTTCATGTTCTAAACAACTTTCCATCAATTTTGGCGCTAATGAATGGTTGAAGACCGAATAAATAACAACTTGAATGATTGAGCATGAATCTAAAAAATTAGGGTTTTGATGCAGTCGCATCGTCCAATCGCATCAAGATAGATTTATGCAAAACAGTAAAAAAAAACCTCACTAAAAGCTTAAAAACTAATCCAAATCACTCTAAATCAACTTTAGACAGTGCAAAGACAAGTGTTTGCTCACTTTACTCAATTTAGGTCATTTTAGGGTAAAAAATATAACATAACATGTATTTTTACTATAAACAAGTAAAAAATAGACGGTAAAAACATACACTTTTTGACATCTATCATGCACCCAAGCTTAAATCTTAGCTTATCCTCAAGCAAACAAAATATAGAATAGATACTAAAAGTGAATTAACGTGCTTAGTCGGAAGTAAATGTAAAGTAGATGACTTTCAGGAGAGGCCTAACAACTTGGTGCCATATGTGTTCAATTCCCAAAGTAGACATCTTTCAGTCGGAAGTAAATGCAAAGTAGACGTCTTTCAGGAGAGGCCTAACAACTTGGTGCCTTATATGTTTAATTCCCAAAGTAGATGTGTTTCAGTCGGAAGTAAATGCAAAGTAGATGTGTTTCAGGAGAGGCTCAACAACTTTGTGCCGTATGTGTTCAATTCCCAAAGGCTCTCACGAGAGTTTCATTTGAAAATTGGCTCAACTTCCATCAACTATCTAACCAACATGCCAAACTAACCTAGCTACTATTGGGGTTGGTACCCTAAATCTCATAGGGTTCTATAGTTTGTAATTGTATTGTGCAAACATTTTATTTATATAATAAAATATGTGTGTTAAGTTTTTATGCCCTAAAACTTGTAGATAGTGAATATAATTAAATGACCGTCATTAATAAATAGTTTTTAATGTTTTTCTCAATAAATGTTATTGATATTTTATTTAATTTTATCTTATTAACTCTAAAATCCAATCAACTAACATTCTAGGTTGGCTTATGAGTTTTGAACTGTATGTAAAGACATATAGATATCAATATTCAAGATACAACATAAAAGGTCTATATTATAGGGGTAAGGTTGGGTACCTTATCTTAGTAATACTATGGATATGACCCACTTTGTATTTGATACAAATTTGCAGTGATCCAATGCATTTGTGTAGAAAACATGCGAGTGGGGTATCCTGGGCAATGAGTTTGCACAAGACTGAACCGTGAAATAGTGACCACTAGATGTAACTCCGTTGACTAGATATGTTTCTATTTTAATAGGATGACATAGGCAACTTAGTCTTACTTCTGAGTATATTATGAACTTCTGTTCACGATGGATTGTCCTTTGATTTATATGGGTGAGAGTGACCAGTTCGCCAACTCAATATGCCTAACATTTGGGGAGAAGACCGAGTGGGTAGCTGGCAACATAATCATACAAGATGGATTTCACTTTTTCCCGACTTCATGGTAAGTAGATGAGTGTTCCCTTAAGTGGTGTCTCCGAGACTTAAACAAAGAGCTCTACCCTCTCACTGGCTCGAGAGGGGTTTCTGTTTAATGGTTGGACCATAAACAGCTTGTTCATTAGAGGAGCATTGGTACTTAAGGATGTAGATGTAACCCAGAGGTAAAACAATAATTTGACCCAGTTGATGTTACAAACACTCATGAATGACTAACTTGCTGTTATTGGTCTATATCTATGGACACGAAAAAATATATGTAGTGAGAAAAGTGTAGTTGTGGGTCTTTAGTGGAGTGTACCCACAATTAACGAATATTGATTAATTTGGTTAATGAGTTTAGCCAATTAATTTTACATCGTTGGAGTTTCCGACCTACAGGTCCATTAGGTCCCTTTCTTAGCTTGTAAAGGGCATTAAGGTAATTTGTCATTAAATTGAATTTGAAATGTTCAAATTTATAATTGGGGATTTTTTAATGTATGTTGATACATTTTAATATAAATTTTAATTTTAAACTTTATTATTAATTTTGGATATGATTCAAAATTAATAAATGAGAGAACGAAATATTTGAAAGGAGTTCAAATATTAATTTAATATGAATAAGATTCATGGTGAAAAACGTAGGTTAAAAATAATGTGCATTGGATGCACATTAAAACTATAGGTTAAATGAGAGAAATATATTTGAATATGATTCAAATGAGAAATTTAAATTTAATTTAATTTATTTGAATATGATTCAAATGAGATAATTATTTAATTCAATTGAATTTTGAATTTAATTAAATTGATTAGATCAAAACTATAGGTTAATATTAATGCACATTAGATGTGCATTAAAACTATAAGTTATGTGAGAGGAAACCATTTAAATATGATTGCAATGGTTATTTTTTTTATTTTTTTAATTTAATAAAATAAATAGTTTTATTTAATTAGATTAAATAAATAATTTTATCTAATCTTAATTAAATAAAATGTAACTCCCCACGTAGGGAGTTACTAAAGACGTGGAATGAATCCTACGTCTCCTCACTTTCACCCTCTCTCTCCCATTCTCCCCGTATCAAAACAAAAGAGGAAAAAAAAAACAAAGAAGATCAATTGATCTATAATCAAAATTCTCTGCGTTTTTTGTCTTCTCTCTTCCTCCCAATTCCAAAAAAAAAAAAAAAAAAAAAAAAATCCCACAATTCTCATCTCCTCAATTTCCTTGCAATAATAGGGAGGACTCCAAGTGGTGGTGTCCAATCCCAATTACCAATAGAGAAATTCTATTGTCAAAAGGTTTGCAAGGTAAGGTTTCATGTGCAATTATGTTTTTGAATTGCATGCTTAATCTATTTTTCTATTTTATTCCAATGCAAAATTGTTATGTTTTAAACGCCAATTTTAAATACGTTTGGATTATATGTTGGGTTTTATGTCCTAAAACTCGTGGTTTGTAAACAATAAGATTTATTCTGAAAATTCAATAAGTTGTTGAAAATATGTATTGCTTATTTCGTTTTAGAAATAAATCCAATAAACTAAAAGATCCATGACTATTACATGAGTACTTGAACTTTATGTGGAAACATAAAAGTGGATCAGGTTCAAGTAAATAGTCAAAATGATTTATAGTATATGAATGAGGTTGGGTGCCTTATTCTGGTAACACTATTGGATGTGGCCCACTCTGTAGTTATTACAAGGAGTTGTAAAGTGCTACAGACGATGTGATCCTAATTCATACATGTTATGACATGAGGAGTGGAGGTGTCCTGTGTAATGGGTTTGTACAAGATCGGACCACGAAATCAGTCACTCTTACTTTATAACGCTACTTACAGGTTAAGACTGACTATTTCAAAACGATGACCTAGGTAACTTGACCTTAATCCTGAACTAACTATGAACTCCTGTTTATTTGAGATTATCCTTAGATTTTCATAAGTGAGTGTTGACTCAACAGCACTGGCTCAATAGACCTTCATTTCAGGGGTAAGACTGGGTAGATAGCTGGGGACATAAAGTGCAAGATGAAATTCACTCCTACCCATTTTTAGGGATAGTAGAGAGGTTGTTCCTTTAAGTGCTGACTCTGGGTCTTAGACAAAGGGCTCCACCTTCTCATTTGCCCGAGAGGGACTCGGTTTATTGATCGGATCACAAACCAATTATTCATTAGAGGATTAGTGGGACTTGAGGAACAATAGGTAATCTCGGGGGTAAAACAGACATTTGACCCAACCGTTATTACAAACAACTTGTGAAGGGTAACTTACTAATCATGGTTATATCAAGGACATAATATATTTACAATGAGGGGAGTGCAACTATGGGCTTTAGTGGAGTGACCCATTAGTTAACGAATGAGGGTTAATTCGATGTAAGGAGTTTAGCCAATTAATCTGGATTGTTGGAGCCTATGATCTTTAGGTCCACAAGGTCCCCCTAGTAGCTCATAAATGGATTAGCTTTATAGTAGCGTGATAAGTTAATTTAGAATGTTAATATTAGAATTAAGGGAATTAGTAATTATATGTGTTATAATTACGCGTTTAATTTTGGAATTAAACAAAATTGGAAAATTAATTAATATTTAAATATGATTTAAATATTAAATTAATGAATAAGAAATCATGAAGGTGGAATTTGTGTAAGATTAATTTAATATTTGATATTAAATTAATTATTTATTAGTAATTTTATTAGAAAATTACTTTGTGAAATAATTTTGTAAAATTAATAGAAAGTTAAATTGATTTTAGAAATAAATTTATAAAACAAAATTAAAATTGTAAAAACATAAATTAGAAAAAAATAGAAAATGAAAAGTGGGAAAATCCCACTTTCTTCATCAAGTAACTCACTCAAAATCCCACTTGACTCTTGCTCCAATTCTCCAAGCATGAGCTGCACCTCATGCAACCTTCTCCATTGCATGATTGTCCTGCAATAAATAGAGAAGATCGAAGTGGAAATCAGGCATGCATCAGTTGAGTTTTTTGCTGAAAATTTTGAGTGAAAGAAGGTGTTCTTCAAGATGGTGCAGCAGTGAGCTTCTTTTCCAAATTTCTTTTATTCAAGCTTATTTTGAGTCCCACAACTCAATCTAAAGCTCCAAGAGAATAGTAGGGAAGACCTCGAGGTGTTCACAACCAGATTAGGAGAAGATTTGCAGTTGAATTCAAGATTAAAGAGGTTCTACAAAGGTATTACTTGAAACCCTCTTATTATTGTATGAGCATGCTTTATTTATAGCCAAAATTTATAAATTAGAATGTTTATTGATCCTTGTTGCTTCCGCTACATGCTGATATACTCCTACAAAGTGTTTGTAATACCAGTTGGGTCAAATTACCGTTTTACCTCTAGGTCACTTCTACATCCTTAAGTACCAATGTTCCTCTAATGAATAACTTGTTTGTGGTCCAACCAACAAACAGAGATCCCTCTCAGGCCAATGAGAGGGCATGGCCCTATGTTTAAGACCCGAAAATACCACTTAAGGGAACACTTATCTACTTTCCTAAAGCAGGAAATGAGTGAATTTCATCTTATGAAATTACGTTCCCAGCTATCCACTCGGTTTTGTCCCCCAAAAAGTAGACTTATTGAGTCGGTGCGCCACCCACTCTCACCCATATAAATCAAAGGACAATCCTTCGTGAACAAGAGTTCATAACTCACTCAGGATTGAGACTAAGTTGCCTAGGTCATCCTAGTGAAATAGAAACCTAACTAGTCAACGGTGTTACAGCTAGGGTTTACTATTTCACGATCCGGTCTCATGCAAACTCATTTCATGGGATACCCCCACTCACATGTCTTCTACACGAACATGTTGAATCATTGTGTTTGTATCAAATACAAAGTGGGTCATATCCATAGTGTTACAGGATAAGGTACCCAACCTTATCCCTATACTATGGACCCTTTAGGTTGTATCTCAAACAGTGATCCTCGTATGTCTCTACATACAACTCAAGACTCATACAACAACCCACGATATTAGTTTATTGGATTCGAGTTATTTAGGCATGATTAACTTAATATAAACAATTATGCTTTATTGAAAAAACATCAATAATAATTTAATAATGAACAGTCAAAGGTTACATTTACTATCTACGAGTTTTAAGGCATAAAACCCAACAATATGTGCTAAGGCCGTTAGCAACTAAATCCTCCATAACACTGAAATGTTTAAAACTGCGGTAATTCAATACAAAAGACATAAAATTTCTCCTAAAGAAAATGCAAAACTTTGGCACCTGAGATTAGGACACATCAATCTCAATAGGATTGAGAGGTTAGTGAATAATGGACTTCTAAACGAGTTAGAAGAAAATTTTTTACCTGTGTGTGAGTCATGCCTTGAAGGCAAAATGACTAAGAGACCTTTCATTGGAAAAGGTCACATGACCAAAGAACCCTTAGAGCTAGTACATTCAGACCTCTGTGGTCCGATAAATGTAAAAGCAAGATAAGGGTTTGAATATTTTATCATTTTACTGATGATTATTCAAGATATGGGTATGTTTATTTAATGCAACATATGTTTGAATCTCTTAAAAAATTCAAAGAATTCAAGGCTGAAGTTGAAAATGTTGAGGTTGATGCCCTAAATCTCGTAGGGTCCTATAATTTGTAAACATTGTATCAACAAACTCTTTATGTGATTAATAAAATATTTGATATTTTATTCACCTTGTTTATAAAATATGTGATATTTTAGTTGCATTGACCAAAAACCAATAAACTAATATCCAAGGTTATCTTTGTAACTTAAACATATATGTGGAGACATATAGGTGGATCAAGTTTAAGTGATAACCTAAATGGTATGTAGTAGATGATAAGGTTGGGTACCTTATCCTGGTGACACTACGAGTATGGCCCACTTTGTAGGTGTTACAGTTGTTGCAAAGTGTTACAAATGATCTGATTCTGATCATTCATGTATTAGACAATGGACATAGAAATATATCTGATTCCCTTTGTAGGTGTGAAGGGTCATAGCACTGTTGATTGGTTATATCCAATGGACACAGAAATATATCTGTAGTGCGAAGAGTGCAGTTATCGATCTTTAGTGAAGTGCCTAATAGTTAACGGGTAGTGAATAATTAATTAAAGAGTTTAATTAATTATTCATGTACCGTTGGAGCTTCAAGCTACAGGTCCATAAGGTCCTTTTGGTAGCTCAAAAGGATTTAGTTGAGAATTAGTTTTTGGGTTAATTTGAATTGTTCAAATTAATATAGGGATTTAATTGAAAGAGTATATTAGCATGCAGCGGAAGCAAAAAATATTAATAAGCATTCTAATTCATTAATTTTTGTTGTAAATAAAGCATGCTCATACAATAATAAGAGGGTTTCAAGTCATACCTTTGTAGAACCTCTTGAAACTCGAATTCAACTACAGTCTTCTCCAATTCTTCTTGTAAACCACCTCAAGATCTTTCCTACTATTCTCTTGGATTTTTAGATTGAGTTGTGAGACTCAAAATAAGTTTGAATGAAGGGAATTTGGAGAAGAACACCACTGATGCAACTTGAAGAACCCTTCTTCAGCCTTACAAGTTTTCAACAAAACTTCAGAAATTCTAATAGTTTGCATGCTCGATTTCTACTTCCATCTTCTCTATTTATTGTAGGACATTCATGCATAGAAGAAGGCTGCATGAGGTGTAGCTCATGCTTGAAGAATGAATCAAGATTCAAATGGATTTTGAGTGAGCATCTCAGTTAAGTGAGTGGAGGAAACCAACTTCCCAATTTTGTGTTTTTTCCAAATTTCTATTTCGATATTGATTTCCAAAATCAACTTTTTTCTCAAAAATGAAATTATTATTGATTTTACAAAATTAATTTTCTAATAAAATTAATAATAAATTAATTAATTAATTCTAATTAATTTAATATCAAATATTAAATTAATTTTACACAAATTCCACCTTTATAAATCCCTCTTCATGAATTTAGTATTTAAATCATATTTAAATATTAATTAATTCCCCAATTCATGTCCACTTGATATAACCATGATTAGTAAGTTAACCCTTCACAGGTTTTCGTAATAACGATTGGGTCAAATGTCTGTTTTACCCCCGAGATTACGTCTTATTCCTTAAGTTCCTACTGATCCTCTAATGAACAATTAATTTATGATCAAGTCACTAAAACAGATCCCTCTCAGCACAGTGAGAGGGTGGAGCCCCTTTTTCAAGACCTAGATTCAGTACTTAAGAGAACAACCTTTCTCCTATCCCTAAATCGGGTAGGCATGAATTCCGTTTTGTACCTTATGTCCCCAGCTATCTGCTCGGTCTTACCTCTGAAATGGGAGGCTTATTGAGCCAGCGTCGTTAAGTCAACTCTCACCTATAAAAATCTAAGGATAATCCCGAATAAACAGGAGTTCATAGTTAGTTCAGGATTAAGATCGAGTTACCTAGGTCATCTAAGTGAAATAGTCAATCTTATATAGTAAATAACGTTATAATGTAAGAGTGACTTATTTCTTGGTCTGATCTTATACAAACTCATTTCATAGGACGCCCCCACTTCTCATGTCAATACATAAACGAATCTGAATCACTTCGTTTGTAGTATCTTTACAACTATTTATAACAACTACAAAATAGGCCACATCCAATAGTGTGTTACCAGAATAAGGTACCCAACCTTAATCATGTACTATAGATCGTTTTGGCTATTTACTCGAACTTGATCCATCTTTATAACTCTACATAAAGTTCAAGTATTCATATAATAGCCACGGATCTTAGTTTATTGGATTTAAACTTTTACGTATGCAATTTATAGAACCAATAATAAGTTTATTGACTATAGAATATGTTATCTTTTACAAACTGCGAGTTTTAGGACATAAAACTCAACAATACTCCCATTTGGACTAAAACTCCAGTTGATCAATATATACAAATATATATAATGTTGAGTTGCAGTGAGAGAATAAAAAGTATAAATACAATAAACTAGGGTATTAGATACCCATAAATTCTCCCACTTGCCCTACTGATAAATATCTCGTAGACCTAGTCCTACTAGGTGACCCTCGAACACTTTAACCGAGAGAGCCTCATAAATCAGCTGAGTTTTCTTGTGAGGCTATCTGCGTGACAATCACGTCTCCTTTGTGTACAATCTCCCTAATAAGATGGTACTTCCGCTCGATGTGCTTTCCTTATTTATGGCTTCAAGGTTCCTTTGAATTTGCAATTGCCCCACTATTATCACAATAGAGGGTGACAGGCAAGTGCATATTAGGAACTACTTTCAAGTCAATCATGAACTTTCTGAGCCATACTACTTCTTTTGTTGCTTCACTTGCAGCTACATACTCAACTTTTATTGTGGAGTCAGCAATAAAACTTTGCTTGATACTTCTCTACATAACTGCTCCTCCATTCAGAGTGAATACCGACCCCGAAGTTAATTCCCTATCGGTTTAGAAGTAAGAATCAGTGTATCCATTAAGGATCAGATCCTCAACACTATGCACGAGCATATAATTTCTCGTTCTTCGAAGATATTTGAGAATGTTCTTAACGGCAGTCCAATGATCATATCCAGGATTAGACTGAAATCTGCTGACTATTCCAACGACATAGCATATACCAGAACGAGTACACAACATTGCATACATTAAACTCCCTATTGCTGATGCATATGGAATTCTTGTCATTTCCTCAACAGCTTGAGGTGTCTTAGGACACTGTTCCTTTGACAAATGAATTCCATGTCTAAAAGGTAATATACATTTTTTGGAATTTTACATATTATATCTTGACAATATCTTGTCAATATAAGATGTTTGAGATAGTGCTGGGGTTCTTTTCTTTCAATTCTAAAAGATCTGTATTCCTAAAACGTATTGAGCATCACCCAAATATTTCATTTGGAACTGTGTTGCTAACCATCTCTATGTCAGCTAGAAATTCTACTTCATTTCTTATGAGTAGAATATCATCAACATACAACACCAGAAAGGCGACAGTTTTGTTAACGATTTTCTTGTAAACATAAGGTTCGTCAACGTTTTTTTCAAAGTCATAAGATTTGATCGCAGTGTCAAATCTCATATTCCACGATCTAGATGCTTGTTTCATCCCATAAATGGATCGATTAAGTTTGCAAATCTTTTGCTTTTGACCCTGTTCAATAAACCCTTCTGGTTGAGACATATAAATACTCTCTTCAAGATAGCTATTCAGAAAGGTTATCTTAACATCCATTTGCCATATTTCATAATCATAAAATGTAGCTATGGACAAGAGTATTCTAATTGACTTTATCATGGCAACCGGAGAGAAAGTTTCTTCATAGTCTACCCCCTCTCTTTGGATAACCCTTTTGCCACAAGTCTTTCTTTGTAGGTCTATACCTTACCAGCTTAGTCTCGTTTTCTCTTGTAGATCCATTTTTACCCGATGGGTTTTACCCCTTCAGGTTGATCTACAAAATCCCAGACAGAACTGAAATACATAGATTCCATTTCAAGGTCCATGACTTTAATCCATTGGTTTTTATCCACATCATTCATTGCTTGTTTAAAAGACAATGGTTCCTCTAAGCCATCATCTGGTATGATGACTTGAATTTCAGTTAAACCCATGTATTGGTTAGGTTGTTGCACAACCCTCCCACTACGACGAGGCATTCTCAACTATTGAGAAGGATGTGAAGCACCAGTTTCATCTATTGGGATTGGTGTCCTAATTCTCCCGGTGGTCTCGTAGTTTGTAAACATTTTATACACATGGTTATAAATAAAATAAATGTTATTTTATTTGCATTTACTCATATCCAATAAACTAAGATCCGTGATTATTTCATGTAACTTAAGCATGTATGTGAGACATACAAGTGGATCATGCCTTAAGTAATAACCTAAATAGTCTATAAGGAGGGATACCTTATCCTGGTGACACTATGGATACAGCCCGTTTTGTAGATGTTACAAGTGTTGTACAATATTACAAATGGTCTGATCCTGACCATTCATATGGAGACATACGAGCGAGGGTGTCCTATACAAAAAGTTTGCATAAGACCAGACCATGAGATGATTAGTCTCTTATATAACGCCATTGATAATTGATACTTACATCTCTCTAAAATGACCATAGGTGACATGACTTTGATCTTGAGTGAGTTGGAAACTCCTGCCTATGAAGGTGGTCTTTTAATTAGTATGGGTGAGATTGTCGAGATTGCCAACTCAACAAGCCTACTTTTTGGGGATTCATCTGATTGGGGAGCTGGGAACTCAGCTACATAAGACGGAATTCACTTCTTCCCCGAAGCAGGGGTAAGTAGATAAATTGCTCCCTTAAGGGTTGATTCTAGGTCTTAAACATAGTGGTCACACCCTCTCTTTGGAAGAGAGGACTCAGTCATAGTAGGACTATGACTTATTGTTTATAAGAGGAATCAGTGGTACTTAAGGAGTTAGATGTAACTACAGGGGCAAAATGGTAAATTGGCCAATTGTACTTACGAGCGATTTGTGAAGGGTTATCCACTGTTGATTGGTCATATGGACATATAAATATATCTGTAGTGAGAAGGGTGCAACTGTCTGTCTTTAATGGAATGACCAATAGTTAACGGATGGTGGATCTTGTGACTAAAGAGTTTAGTCAGTTATTCACATACCGTTGGAGCTTCAAGCTACAGGTCCTCTTGGTAGCTCAATGGATTCAAGTTAAGAATCAAATTTTGGGTTAGTTTGAAGTGTTCAAATTAACAAGAGGAAATTTAATTATATGTGATATAATTGATGTGATGTATTAGATACATTAATTTGAGGAATTAATATAAATATGACTTATATTAAGTACCATAAAATGGAAAAAGAACTATGG
Organism: Benincasa hispida; assembly: GCF_009727055.1. Taxonomy (NCBI): domain Eukaryota; kingdom Viridiplantae; phylum Streptophyta; class Magnoliopsida; order Cucurbitales; family Cucurbitaceae; genus Benincasa; species Benincasa hispida. The sequence continues at coordinate 42,909,177 of NC_052352.1, forward strand.
TTTATATGTTTCATATGATGAAATATTAAAACTATAGGTTATAAATATAATATGATAAGTTGGTTATCATATTTATTTATAATATATTAGTTATATGATAATTGATTCTTTTTTTTTCTAATAACTGATTTGAGTGGGAGGTTATTGAAAGTTTTATGGTAACCGTGAGATAAAAGAAAAATTGTTTTCCAAAATTAGTAATTGATTCATTCGGATAATTATCACAAAAATAGACTATCAAGTAAAAAGAGTTTTTACTAAGTGATAGTCGTTGAGAGCATACACGATCGTTTAAGAGTTGACTATACAATAGTTACTCGTTGATCGTTGCTACACGATCGAGTAGCAATGTCTATATGATAGGCTTTATTTTCTAAATGATCGAGTACATCATCCATACGACAGACAATCTTCATATCTCCCACTTACTCGATCGTCTACCTCCTGTCTTCCTCAATCCAAGATCATACATAGCCCATAACTCCTGGATTCTCATACTGAGAATACCAAGGTAACATTTGTGGTGGTGTTCTAACTCAGTTCGTGGATCGAGTTGGACTCGATTGGGTCAAGGAGCATTTAGACGTTCGTGGAGGTCGCATTATGTTCGTTGCGTACAAGTGCTGGTCTAGACGCATTGGAGACTGATCGAGGGATACTCGAAGAATAGTTCTTCAAAGGTACGCATACTCTATCCCTTGTATCCTCTTGTGGCATGCTATAATTTATGTTTATGCATAATCTGTATGTTTCTGGTTAGACTATGATTGTTGTGTTCATTCTGGATGGAACTTGGCACAATCCACTTCTGCTGCTCATGAAGATCTCTGTTTTGATTTCCTTCATCTTCAACAACTCTTGTTGATGGACCTGCTCTATTAACAACTCTTGTTGATGCATTTGTCGTTTCTCTAGACATTTCCTCTATTACTAGCTATGCGGGGTTGATGATTCTTCATGTGGTCTTCCTCTAGGAATGTTGCATTCAAATACCTTGTCTTCCTGAGGATCGTAAAAGAAACCACCTTTCGTTTCTTTTGGGTGGCCTACAAATAGGCATGCTTTTGAATGACGTTCCAACTTTTTAAGATTTTGCACCAACACATATGCTGGGTAACCCCAAATTTTGAAGTGACGAAAATTTCCTTTACGTCCTCTCCAGAGCTCGTAAGATGTTTTAGAAAAACTTTTTGAGGGAACCATGTTCAAAATATACACTGCAATTCCAACTGCGTGTCCCCAGAAATAATTTGGTAACTGAGCATAACTCATCATGGAACGAACTATGTCCAACAAGGTTTTATTTATCCTTTCTGACACACCGTTTTGTTGAGGTGTGCCAGGGGCTGTGAGTTGAGATTGGATTCCTTATTCTATCAAATAGCTCTAGAATTCTAAGTCCATATACTCACCACCTCGATCTGATCGAAGTGTTTTAATCTTTTTACCTAATTGGTTTTCAACCTCAACTTTATATTTTTTGAACTTTTCAAATGTTTCAGACTTTTGGTGCATCAGGTAAATATGCCTATACTTGGAATAGTCATTAATAAAGCTGATGAAATATTCATACCCTCATCTAGTTTTAACATTCATAGGACCCCAAAGGTCTGAATGTACCAGCTCCAAGGGTTCTTTGGCTCTAAGACTTTTTCCAGAAAAAGATCTTTTAGTCATTTTACCCTCAAGACAGGATTCAAAAGGTGGTAATAAACTGTCTTTTAATTTATTTAGAAGACTGTTCTTAACCAGTCTCTCAATCCTGTTGAGATTTATGTGACCCAGTCTCAAGTGCCAAAGAGAGGCATTTGGAGAAACTTTCCTTTTCTTATGAGTTTTAGGAGTTTTAAACATCTTTATGTTCAAAATGGCTTTAACTCGGTTGGTTTTAACAAATACAAGTTATTTTCTAATTTTGCAAAAAAAATCTGTTTACTTCTTGTATTGATGAACACTATATCATTATGAAAGAAACTTTATAATTTTGTTCTAGTAAACAAGAGATAGATATTAGATTCCTTTTCATAGAAGGAATGTAATAATCATTTTTTAGACAAATGTATTATCTCCTATAAATAATTTCATATCTCTCACTGCTTTAGCTAAAACAAACTCCTTGGTCCTTACCTTAAAGATTGTTTCGCCTTCTATCAACTGTCTTCAGGAACTTGTTTCCTGTGAGAAAGTAAAAACATGGTTAGCAGCACTTGAATCAATTATCCAGTTTTTATCGTTTTCTACTAAACATGCTTCGATAACAAGTAAATAATATTTATATTATTGTTTGAATTTTGCATTCTTATCTCTATTATTCAAAATTTTAGATGAGTCAGGAGATAGAGGACAATCCTCTGTTAAAACTCTTTTGGTGTTATCAAATGCTAGTAATTTGTTTGTTGATTCGATTTTACCATTATCTAATTCGGAAGTGAGTATTCTAGAAGAATTCAACATGCTGAAAAATTAAAAAAAAAAATCTATTTAGCAAAATGCAACTAAATCCAAAATCAAGTTTTAGCAAAACAAGTAATAATGTATCCATAACTATTATTTATTTGCATCGATACTATAGTGAGTCAGTTAAAAAACTCTTATCAAAAAGTACTTCTGAGCGGAAGCGAGATCATTCCAAACTCATTGTGACAGAATTACTGCATTCACAATCCAACAGACTAGATATGCATTTAACAACAAATCACATCCTTAGCATTATACACAAGCATGTAGTCCCTAGTTCTCCTGAGATACTTTAAGATGTTCTTAACGACAGTCCAATGATCAAGTCCAGGATTAGATTTGTATCTACTGACGATCCCTACTGAGTAGCATATGTTAGGTCTAGTACATAACATTGCATATATCAGGCTTCCAATTGCGGAGGCATAGGGAATATTTCTCATATCCTCAACTTCTTGAGGTGTCTTAGGACATTGTTCTTTCGACAGATGAATTCCATGTCTGAAAGGCAACAGACCCTTTTTGGAATTCTGCATTTTATATCTAGACAACTTTTTGTCTATATAAAATGCTTGAGACATGGCTAATGTCCTATTCTTACGATTCCGAACAATTTGGATCCCAAGAATATACTGCGCATTTTCTAAATCTTTCATTTGAAATTGTGTATCTATCCATTGTTTGACGTCAGTAAGATATCCTACATCATTCCCAATGAGTAGAATATCATCGACATATAAAACTAAGAACGCTATAGTAGAATTGATGATCTTTTTGTAAACACAAGGCTCGTCAACATTCTGTTCAAAGCCATAAGATTTGATCGCAGTATCAAACCTTATATTCCAGGATCTAGAAACTTGTTTCAACCTATAAATGGATTTTTGAAGCTTACAAACCTTTTGTTTTTGACCCTGTGCAATAAACCCTTTTGGTTGAGCCATATAGATACTCTTTTCAAGATCGCCATTTAGAAAGGTTGTCTTGACATCCATCTGCTAAATTTCATAGTCATAAAAAGTAACAATGGATAAGAGTATTCTAATCAACTTAAGCATGGCAATGGAAGAGAAAGTTTCTTCATAGTCCACTCCCTCTCTCTAGGTATAACCCGTTGCCACAAGTTAAGCCTTAAAATTCTGTACTTTACCGGCTTGGTCTCGTTTTATCTTGTAGATCCACTTACAACCAATTGGTTTTACATCATTTGGTTGATCTACAAGTTTCCAGACATAATTGAAGTACATAGAGTCCATTTCGAGATCTATGGCTTTGACCCATTGATCACGGTCCATATCTTTCATCGCCTGTTTATAGGTCGATGGATCCTCTATGTTGCCATCAGGTATGACGACTTGTGTTTCTGTTAAACCCAAGTAACGGTCAGGCTGATGAACAACCCTCCCACTATGTCGAGGCATTCTCAACTTTTGAGAATGATGTGACTGACCAGATGTACTAGTTTTATCTACTACTTTAGTCTGAACTAGCTCTATCTATAACGCCTTTTGAAATTTTTTTCAACACTATTTTACTGCTTGGTTGATGATTTCTAATGTGGTCTTCCTCTAGGAATGTGACATTTGTTGATACAAATACCATGTTTTCTTGAGGATGATAAAACAAACCACCCCTTGTTTCCTTTGGATAACCTACAAATAGGCATAACTTTGAACGATGTTCCAATTTCTTAGAATTTTGTACCAACACATGTGCAAGGCAACCCCAAATTCTAAAGTGGTGTAAACTACTTTTACGCCCTTTCCATAGCTCATAAGGTGTTTTTGAAACACTTTTAGAGGGAACGTTTAAAATATGGACAGTAGATTCAAGTGCATATCCCCAAAAGGAATCAGGCAATTGAGCATAGCTCATCATAGAGCGACCATATCTAATAAGGTTCGGTTTCTTCTTTTTTATACACCATTCTGCTGAGGTGTACTCAGTGCAAAGAGTTGTGACTGGATCCCATTTTCTATCAAATAGTCTTAGAATCGTATGTTCATATACTCTCCACCTCGATCTGATCGAAGTGTCTTTATTGTTTTACCTAATTCATTCTCAACTTCAGCCTTAGTCTTGGAATCGTATACCTAATTTTTCAAGAGAATCAGACTTGTGATGAAGCAGGTAAACATGACCATACCTTGAATAATCATCAATAAAACTGATGAAATATTCATACCCACCTCGACCTTTGACATTCATTGGTCCACAAAGGTTCAAATGTACGAGGTACTTCGACTCTAAGACCTTTTCCAGTAAAAGTTCTCTTGGTTATCTTTCCTTCAAGACAGGATTCACATGAAGGTAAAGAGTTATCTTCTAACTGACTTAAAAGTCCACTCTTGACCAATCTCCCAATCCTATTGAGATTTATGTGACCAAGTCTTAGGTGCCATAGATAGGCGTTGGAAGAAACCTTTTGTTTTTTATTCTGAGTTTCTAATGTTCTAAGCATTTAAGTATTTAAACAGAATTTGCTCTAGTTGGTTTTAACTTATGTAAGTTGTCTTCAAGTGTAGCAGAACAAATTTGAATACCTTTACAAAAAAATGAACGCTTCATTTATATTAAAAGATATTGTATATAATTGTTCTATAATACAAGCGATAGATATCAAATTCCTCTTCATAAGAGGTGCATACAAAACATTTTTAAGTACTAGGTATCTATATTAAAAAAAAAACTTCAGATCTCCCATTGCTTTAGCTGAGACAACCTCTCCTATTCCAACTCTGAGGGTTATCTCACCTTCTTCAAGCTTTTTCCAAGAACTAGTTTCCTAAAACGAGAAACAAATATGATTAGTGGCTCCTGAATCTAGTACCCAGGTTGAAGTATCATATTCCACTAAACATGTTTCAACGACCAGTAAATCATATTTACCTTGTGCCGTTTTGGTTACAGTGGAAATATTTTCCTTTATTTGTATCCTTCTTTCCCTTTTTTTTATCTTGGGAGCCTGCCCTTTTCCCTTCTTGTTCATTTGAACATTAGAGGGTCCAACTTTATTTTTAGAGGACGATCCTCTTATAAACTTTTTCTTAGTGGTAGTAACATTTGCTTCCACTTCCTTCCCCTTACCTAAAGTAAGGTTTTGGAATTGCTGGAGCTTGTTAAGAAGGGTAGTGAGGTTAAATTCTATCTTATTTAAAGACGCATTTGTCTCAAAAGGTATAAAACTCTTCGGAAGAGATTGTAAGATAAAGCTAACCTGGTTAGCCTCATCAATGGGTCCGCCATTTACTTCAACGATATTGAAGTACATCATCATGTCCAAGACATGTTCTCTAACAGAGGTCTCCTCCTTCATCCGCTTCGTGTAAATGTGCTTAATTGCCTCGTATCTAAGGGACCATGATGGTTGCTCAAACATTTCTCTTAATAATCTATTATCTCTTTAGCCGTAACTAAGGATTCATATTTCTTTGCCAAAATATCAGACATGCTGGCAAGAATGTAAACACAGGCCTTTTCATTTGCTTTGACCCATCGATCGTATGCCTCCCAAACAATTTGGTTAGCATTTGAGTCTGGGGCTTGACAAAATTCCTCAGTTAAGACAAATCTTAAATCGTCAACTACCAGTATTGTGTTTAGATTTGATTTCCATGCCGAATAATTATCGCCGTTTAGTTTCTCAGAAGCTAAGAGTTGAATTATCGAGCTATTCATGCTGAAAAGATAAACATATCATTTTTAGTAAAAAAAACATTAATCTTTTAAATCCAATCAAGTTTAGCAAAAAAACTAATAATGTACTCTTCACTATTATATTTTGCAACGATATTTCAAAAGTTTAGAGTAATCTCCACCGAAGGGCAGTCGATTATTCCTCTTTTGAACCAAGACAAACTTGACTAGATACTAACCCCAGAATAACTCTTTATTCTTATAGCATTTTAGTTATCGCTACTTTGGTCGAGAATGTACTAATATCTTAGTAATTCTTATAAGTGTAACCTTCCATTTTTGGATTTCAAAAACCAGAATCAACATGCTCCCAAAAGTGGAAAGTCAATATGAAAACTGATCTAAGAGAGCCTTTCCAGGTTTGGAGTTCGGGTGTTCCGAATCCTATAATACAACCCTCCGAAGGGAAAGGTCACTTCAGGGCAGACATGCAGGCGTATTATAGGAATCTCACGGTGCGACTTAATGGAAGAGACCATGGGATATGTTGTTACACACCCCTCACCTACTTACTATGAACTACTTCCCTTATTCACCTTGATATTGATCCATGCAAACACTCTCCGAAGGGAGTCCGCTCCTAAGCACGGCCCAAAGCCCTGCATGGACCTCACGACGTGAACTCTTAGGGATGATAGAGCGAAAATTACACTACTTCTCTCTAGCTGAAGTGTTCTATAACGGTTTAGCGTATAAAAAAAATACTTAGAGATATATTTCGACTAAATTAAACATATCCTAAGTCTAAGTGATAGATCCATGTATAACTCTTATACTGGATTTTAACCTATGATGTCTAGGTGATAAACAAATTTTATTACCTCACATCTCTCACGCATGCTCATTAAAACTAGGGTTATTTGACTTAGATGCCATTTTGATCTCCAGGTAGGAGGTGTTCCATAAACCGTCATCTTAAGAACCCCCAACCTTAGATAAGATCTCTCCAGGTAAGTAAATAACTCTTTGTTTAACAAGTAATCGACCTATTCTAACTCTTTAGAAAAGTCGATTGAAATTGTACCAATTTAATCCTAGGTGAGCATGCAACTTTTACCTTTGTTATAGATTTTAAAGTCTAGGTTATTTTATAACAATTATAAAACAAAATTATAACCATTATAACCCTAGAATCATACATCTATAACATACATACATACTTGATGATCATGCTCCAATATAAAACTTTATATTAAAAAAAAAACTTAGCATGCATACTCTATACATTATAACAATTATAACATATATTAAATGCATGTACATGTTTACGTATGGTGGGATTTTAAATCTATATGGAATACTATATGCACAACAAGATTCAAAATTTAATTAAAACATACATCAACATGCATAATTAATTAAACACCCTAAAATGGATTGGTTTTGGCTCTTAAACTAAGCTAACAACTAAATTATTACAATAATAATTTAGTGTAGTATAAAAAACCGCTCTCGAACTAGCTTCAAACATTCGAACCGGCCCAAAAACTCCAAAAACCAAGTTGAACCGATCAAATCAGCTCAACTGGACCGGCTGGTCAACAATTTCTAGTGCAGTCAATAGAAGTGCGGGGCGGGTCGACGGAGCGGGGCAGGCGTGCAGGTCGCGCGAGACAGCTTCGAACCGGGTCGGACTGAGCAGGCTGAGAAACCGGACAAGTTTAGAAATGGGCCGGAGTGTTGGTCGACAGCTGACGCGTGCGGGTTGCGAAGAACCGAGTCGGATCTGGGAGCTCATCTTGGGTCTGGTGGAGCGCGCGGAGCACGCGAGTCGGATCCGAGCTTCAGGTCGGGTTTGGGAGCAAAACCAGGTCCGTGAGCAATTTTTTCTTCATTTTGAAGTAGTCTTCTTTCCCGGAATCGAGCAATTACAACCTAATTTCAACTCTAATGACTCTAGCAAATTTATAGACCCTTTTTTACACATTAATGCTCATAAACATGTGAGCAATTACAAATTATACTACAAAAAAAACTTAATTTAATTGCCAAAACCTAAAAACCATTTTAGTTTCCAATCTCAATTTTATCTAACAAATTGATACCCACCACATGCAATTGAGTAAAATTATAACATGTTCTGATACCACATGATGTAAAAGTTGGCATGCGCAGAGGAAATGAGAATCGATTTTATTCTAATTGCCAAATTAAACATGCAACCCAAATGAATTAATTAGGGTTATTTTGAAATAATACCTTTGAAGCTCCCGAAACTCATCTATCTTCGCTCGAACATGAACCGGACAACCACTAGAGCTGACCTACTATCCTCTAGACTCAGAACCGGGTTGTGGGACCCGATGGATGAAGAACCCAAGAGAGAGAAAAAGAGATGGAAATAGTAGAGTGATCTTTGGGTTGGGTTTGGATTTTTTCAGCCTAATTTTTAAAACTAATTTTGCAAAATTTCCAAAAGTCTTTAATCCAAAATGACAAGCCCATATTTATAGAAAAGGGCCATGTAAAATTACATGAAATAACTTCATAAAAACCCAACACTTAGAATCCACTCACTAAGTGGGCTTAATGTCTCCACTATAAGCCAGCAACTAGTCCACTATTTTGTTAGTGGAATTATCCAACAAAAGTTTGGATTTTTCCACTAACTTTAGTCAAAGGGCAAAATAGACATTTGGTCAAAGTCAAACTGTGACAAAAAAGTCAACATTTTGACTTTTTGTATTTTTTTCCATGTTGACTAATTTTAACCTCCCGAGCATGAATCCGCATTCATTTTCTCGAAATTCAAATTACATTTGAGTATAAAGTCGGTCAAAGTTTGACTTTTGAAAGTCAAAAGTCAAACTCTTTGACTTTTTACATCTTTGACCATTTCGATTATTTCTGAGCTTCCGAATATGAACGTATTCATATTCTTGATATTTAAATCACATTTAGATATTAAAGTTGTATCTCTAAACTAAAAAACTGACCACTATATCACATATACTTGTCTATTTCTCTCTCTACACCTAATTCGAACAATTCAAATTATTCTATCATATTGTTCTAAGTTTATTCAATATGAGCTAGTAGGGGAACCTAATGGACCTATAGATTATGAGCTCCAACAATCCGAGATTAGCTGGCTAAACTCTTTAGATAGAGCTAATTAACATTCGTTAACTCACGGGTCATTCCACTATAGTTCCGTAGTTGCACTCCCTCACTATAGATATATTTGTGTTCATATGATATAACCATGATTAGTAAACTAATCCTTCACAGGTTGTTCGTAATCTCGGCTGGATCATAAAAATCATTTTACCCTCGAGACTACATCTTATTCCTTAAGTTCCATTGATCTTCTAATGAACAATTGGTTTAAGGTCCAACCTATAAACCAAATCCCTCTCGGGCCAATGAGAGGGTAGAGCCCCTTGTTTAAGACCTGGATTCAGTACTAAAGGGAACAACCTATCTACTATCCCTATAATGGGTATGAATGAATTCTTTCTTGCACCCTATGTTCCCAGTTATCCACCTGATCTTACCCCTGAAATGGGAGGCTTATTGGGCCAGCGATAATGAGCTGCCCTCACCTATGCAGATCTAAGGATAATTCCGAGTGAATAGGAGTTCATAGTTAGCTCAGGATTAAGATTAAGTTACCTGGGTTATCAATTAATGAAATAGTCAATTTTATACATTAAACGACATTTAGAACGTAAAAAGTGTTTATTTCATGGTTCAGTCTTATGTAAACTCTCTACATAGGATGCCCCCATTTTCATGTCTCCACATGAACAGTTTAGGATCACATCGTTTGTACTAATTACAAAATGGACCGCATCCATAGTGTCCCCAGAATAAGGCGCCCAACCTTATTCATATACTATAGACCATTTTGGCTATATATTTGAACTTGATCCACATTTATGTCACTACATAAAGTTTAAACTTAAACTTAATAGCCTTAGATCCTTAGTTTATTGGATTCATGAATATAGAATTTAAATTTACTAAAGATTTTCAATAACAGCTTTATTGAACAAGAATATGATATTACAAACTATAAGTTTTAGGACATAAAATCCAACAAACTCCCACTCGGACTAAAACTCCTAGTAGGATCAAACAATGTTGAATTTAACTGTCAGAAATTAATATTACATATGAATATAATAAACTAGGGCATATACCCAAAAGTTCTCCCACTTGTCCTAGTTTACAAACACCGTAGACCTAAACTCTGTAGATGATTCTAAAAAACTTTAGCCGTGAGGGTTTTTGTAAAAGGATCAGCATGTTTTGCTTAGAAGATATCTGGGTCACTACAACGTCACCACGGTGTACGATTTCCCGGATAAAGTGGTACGATAAGGTTGCACGATAACCCTTCTTCACAGAAAACTCGTTCTCGTCCAAGGACTGCTCCTCTCACTCTCGCTAAGAATGTCCAAGCAATAGTCCACTAAATTGTCTACCCATGAACGACCTCCTCACGAACACGACAGCAGGGAAGACACCACCACTTGGAACCCTCGGTATTCTCGGTGTGAGAATCCAAGAGGTGTGGACTCTGTTGGATTTGGTAGAGGAAAGGAGGAAGATACAATCGTATACCACGACCAAGCAAGTGGGAGAATATCGAGTGTCTATTGTATAGACGGTGCTTGCTCGTTTAGGTAGAGGTACATAATTGTTTAGTAAAAGGGTCGCGATCATATAGACAATCGTTTAGTAAATGCTCGGGCGTGCGATTGTGTAGGAAAAAGCTAGATGATCGTTTAGCAAATCCTATGCGATCATTTAGTACCGCACGCGTATATTCAATCATTTAGAAATTTTGAGCTATCATGTAGCCTCTCGGTTTGCTATGCGATAGGTAGTATACACAAAATGTGAGCGAATGTCTGATTTTTTGTAAAATGAAAATAATTTTCATTTTATTCTTCAGTTACGAAAACTAAATGCAACTTTTCACTATCATTCGGTTACAGAGAAAAAGTCGAGCAACGATTATCCCATAATCGTTTAAATTAAATAATAAATATAATCATATTATATTCATTAACCTATGGTTTAATATCACATCAAATGCAACATATGAACCATAGTCTTTTCTCCTCCACTAGATATAAATCATATTTATATCATTTTCCTCCAAATAATGTATCTCATACATAATGTCAATCATATCATATATAATTAACCAGTTCAATCATAACATATATAATCAAACTCCCTCTTGTCAATTTGAACACTTCAAACTGACTCAAAAACTGATTCTGAACTTGAATCCATTGAGCTACCAAGAAGACCTTATGGACCTATGGCTCGAAGCTCTAATGATACGTGAATAACTGACTAAACTCTTTAGCCACGAGATCCACCATCCGTTAATTGCCAGACACTCCACTAAAGACCGACAACTGCATTCTTCTCACCACAGATATGATTTTGTGTCCATCAGATATAACCAATCAGCAGTACGATAACTCTTCATAGATGCTCGTAAGTACAGGTGGGCCAATTTACCGTTTTGTCCCTGTAGTTACATCTAACTCTTTAAGTACCATTGATCCCTTCAATGAACAATACAACAGAGTCCTACTATGTGTGGACACCTCTCAGGCCATGAGAAGGTGTGTGGTGCCACATTGTTCAAGCCTCAGAATCAGCCCTTAAGGGAGCAATCTATCTACTTACCCCTACTTCGGGTAAGAAGTGAATTTCATCTTGTGTAGCTGAGTTCCTAGCTCCCAAATCAAACGAATCCCCAAAGTGGTAGGTTTGAGTCAGCGATCTGGCCACTCCCACCCATGCAAATTAAAGGACCATTCTCAAAGGCAGAAGTTTCCAACTCACTCAGGATTGAGGTCATGGTACCTATGGTCATCCTAGTGAGGTGAAGTCTCTGTCATGAATGGCGTTATATAACGAGACTATAACATTTCGTGGTCCAGTCTTATAAAAACTCCTTTGTATAGGATGCCCCTGCTAGCATGTCTCCACATGAATGATCAGGATCAGACCATCTCTAGCAAGTCACAACACTTGTAACTATTCTACAAAGCGGGTTTCATCTGTAGCATTACTAGGATAAGGTTTCCCTCCTATATCCATATACTACAGACCATTTTGGTTATCACTTAAGGCACGATCCACCTGCATGTCTCCACATACATGCTTAAGTTACAAACAACAACCAGGGATCTTAGTTTATTTGTTTGTAGTAAAGAAAATAAAACATCCAATGTTAATAGACAAAAATGAAGAAAATATCATATATTATACATCACAAGCGTTTATTCAAAACTATTTTTACAAACTAATGGACCCAACGAGAGTTTAGGGCATCATCCCCAATAGTCAGAATACGTGCTACTGAGGGGTAGTCATATACTCCTTCACTAAAGCAAACAATTTTGACCAAACACTATCTCCAGAATAGCTCTTATCCTATAGTCGTTTAGTTACCGCTTTTTATCAGAAATTACTAACACTTTAATAATTATGTAATTGTAACGCTCCGTTTTCAGACGTCAGAGGTCGGATCCAACTATGCTACTGAAATGGAGAGTCAAGGTTGGGAATGGACCTAAGAAATTCTATCAATTTCTGGAGTTTGAATTGTTCCGAATCCTATGATACAACCCTTCGTGGGGATAGCCGTCGTTAAACGACTAGCAAGAGCCGCCTAAAGAAAATCAGCAAGCACAACATAGGAATCTCAAGTCCAAACTAATGGAAGAGACCGCATGAAATGTTGACACATATCCTTCACCCATTTACTATGAACTACTTCCCCCGTTCACCTTATTATTGATTCATACAAACACTTTCCGTATGGAGGTCACTCCCAGGGTTACAGGATCTCACGGTGTGAACTATGTGGAGACATGGTAGTTGAAATCTATTTATCATATATTTGATTTATATTTGAACGACTTCCCTTTATTCACCGAAATCTAGATTTATGCTAAAAAAAATACTTTACGTATGGAGGCCACTCCCAGGGTGACACGAAGTACCGCTTAAATCTCGATTGTGAACTCTTAGGGACGTGAGAGCTAAAAATAACGTATCGTATATGTTATTAATCTTCCAGTGAAGTGTTTTAATAACTTTATCATATATAAGTTATTAAACTCCCACCTTAAGTGTTCTATTAATATGGGTAAAAATATACTTAGGTTCTTTTCGGCTGATAAAAATAACCTAAGTCTAAGTGGTTTATCTAAGTATAACGCTTATAATTGGATTTTAACCTACAATGTCTAGTGATAAACAGATTTATTACCTCACACCGCTCGCATACGCTTATAAAACCGGTTAACAAAACTCGATTATTCGGCCATAATCCCCAGGTAGGAAGTGTTCCGTAGACCGTTAACTTAAGTACCCCCAATCTTAGATAGGATTATATACCGGTTGAGTTTGTAACTGTGATTTATAAGATAGCAACCTATTTTAACTATTAAAACAAGTGTTTAACCTACGTGAGCATGCAACTTATCTTCATTATGGATTTTAATGTCTAACTCAATTTTATAACAACTTATAAAAATTAGACATGCTCTTATATCCACAACATGCATCAAAGACATTCATATTTAATATAACAATTATATTAAATAACAGAAACCCTAAATATGCATTCTATACATTATAACAAATTATTTAAATTAGTTTTATAAAATTAATTCAAAAATAATTAATTTAAATAACACTATTTTTTTATTAATTTTTAATTAAAATAATATTAATTTCACTAATAATAAAGTCATTTTATATTTAAATATTAATTGATTTTTCAATTTCGTTTAATTTCAATTAAATTAAACGTTCTTAATTGTATCATATACAATCAATCGAAAAACCCTAAAAATTGAATTTGAACATTTCAAATTCATAACACTAATTTCATACATCAATACTCAACTTGTTTTAAGTGTTTACATCACAGGTTTCTACTTGAGCATAGTAAAGAAGATCTTGGTGGTGGTCTTCTTGAAGATTCAAGCTCTATCTTGGTGGATTTCTGCTAAATTCATGGAAGAGATCTTCAAAGGTAATATGTGTTTCGTACCCTCTTATGAATGTCATATGAACAACATGCCTAAAACTCAAATTAAATGTAGTTTATGTGCTTATTGATTCTGAAGTCTTCCGTTGTATGTTTTATTACTTCTTCATTAATTATATATGATATAATTAAATTGTTTCAATTATATACGATATAATTGTCATGATGTATTTGATACATTATAGTTTAATGTGAGGAAATAAATAATTTGAATGAGATTCAAATATATTTTCTATAAATGTGATTCATAGTTGTTAAATTTAATATAAATGAGATTTATATTAAATGTCATTTAAAAGAGAAAATAAACTATAATTTATATTGTATGTGATACAATATTAAAACTATATGTTATATGTTATATTTGAAATAACATATAATTTAATATAAATATAATATGATAAGTTAGTTACCATATTTATTTATATTATATTATTATTATTATTTGAATAATATTTCCCATCTTTTCTCTCCACCCACTGTTATGTTGTTTATAGCATAATAGAGAATAAAAGAAAATTAGTTTTTCTTCTTCTCCAAGGTTGAACATCGTTGTACGATTGAGAGCTTTTATAGAATTGTCCTATGTTCTTGTGTTCTTGAGAGAACTCTCAATCTACCTCCTCCACACTTTAAACCTTTCCCTCTCACTAAAATAGTCAGAGCCCACCATTCATGGGTTCTCACCTCGAGAATACCAAGGACTCTTTTATGGTTGTGTCCGATTTTTTTGGTTCAAGAAATTCTTGAAGAAGGTATTCAAGAAGTTGTTGATTCTGTTTGAGGGATTCGTGAAGAAAAAGGTTCTTCAAAGGTGATATTTCCTGAACTTATTTCTTGAAAAGCATATTGTAATTTAACTTTAAATGCATATCTATTGTATGTTTACCGTAGACTTTACATTCGATAATTTATGGAATTTAGATTATCCGCTTTCGTTCAAGGTTCTCTTCATACAAATTCCTTTAGAAAATGCATTAAATAAAATAATTAAGACATTTTGAGCTGATCGATGTGGAGAGTTTTTGGATCTAACATTCCATAACTATTTGATACAACATGGAATTGTATCCTAACTCTCAGCACCTACTACACCTCAACAAAATGGTGTATCTGAAAGGAGAAATCGAACCCTGTTAGACATAGTTTGTTCTATGATGAGTTACACTTCCTTACCTGATTCGTTTTGAGGTTTTGTAGTACAAACTACAACGTACATTTTGAACCGTGTTTCATTCAAAAGTGTTAGCATAACACCTTTGGAATTATGGAATGGACGTAAAGCTAGTTTACATTATTTCAGAATTTGGGGTTGTCTAGCATATGTGCTTGAGGCAAATCCTAAGAAACTGGAACCTCGTTCAAAATTGTGCCTATTTGTAGGCTACCCCTAAAGGAACGAGAGGTGGTTACTTCTTTGATCTTAAGGAAAATAAAGTGTTTGTATCGACAAACACTACTTTTCTGGAAGAAGACCATCTAAAGGAGCACAAGTCCTGCAGTAAGATTGTGTTGAATGAACTTTCCAAGGAATCTACTAAACCTTCAACAAGAGTTTTTGAATAACCCAATAACTCAACAAGAGTTGTTGAAGTTGGATCATCTAGTAGGTCAAATCTACTTCAAGAGTTGAGGAAGCCTCGATGTAGTGGGAGGGCTACGAACCCACATATCCGTTACATGGGTTTAACATAAATTCTAGCTATGGTAGCTAACGAAGATGTTAAGGATCTATTGTCTTACAAGAAGGCAATGGAGGATGTTGATAAAGATGGGTGGATAAAAGCTATAAATCTCGAAATTGAGTTGATGTACTTCAATTCAGTTTGAGATCTTGTAGATCTATCTGATGGGTTTAGGTTGCAAATGGATCTACAAGAGAAAACAGGGTGCTGATAGGAAGGTGTAAACATTCAAGGCTAGACTAGTGGCAAAGGATTATACCCAAGTTGAAAGATTCGACACTTAGTAAATGAAGAAAGCTTTAACTAAAGGTAATTAAACCCGAAACATTCATCAACTTCATCCACAGATGCACTTAACGATTAAATATAAATGCAAAAACCCTCCGAGACTGTAAAATGAAGTTCAAAACAGACTTGTAATTTGGAATATCATAACAACCTGGCTCTGATACCAATTGAAGGAAACCGCTCACGAGGATTTCCATGAGCAGCGGAAAGATCATTCCAAATTACAATCATGTATGAATGTTACAATTACAGTCATAAACACAAATATACGATTATGCATTCATTATAAAAATTAAAGCATGATACAACAAATAAACAAGGAGAAATCTACACACATTTGTAGACTTGTCTCCACGCTTCTTGTCACGACCGCTCGAATACAACAACCTCGAACACTCGTCTAACATGAACGCTACACAACACGAACACCACACACTCGAACTTAACAATCGCCTCGGTCACGAACACCCCGACAACACAAATGGTCTCCACAGAACCTCGATGGTGTCGAGTTAAGTATGACATCACCAAGAAGGCTACCTTGGTATTCTCGATGTGAGAATCCAGAGGGTGGGCTCTGTGTGGACTTGGTTGGAGGCAAAAGATGGAGGAATCAACAATAGTGTAAACGATTGAGCAAGTGGGAGAAGACGGAACCTATCGTATAGGTCGATGTACAATCGTTGAGCAAAAGCTAAGCGGTCTTCTAGCAAAAGCTAAGCGATCGTTTAGCTTATCGCTTAGTTGTGTGTCTGTCGCCTACAAACACTACACGATCGTTTACCTCTAGTCAAGATGTCACTTAGTGAATCTTATTTACTTGACAACTTCTATGAGATTAATTTTTTCGAGAGAGAATATCTCAAAATCAATTTTGACAAAAACTTACTAAAATTAGGAAAAGCATTTTCCTTTTATCTCACAGTTACCATGAATCACCAATAACCTCCCACTCAATTGGTTATTAGAGAAAAATATTTAATTGTCAAATAATTAATATTAGTATAAATATAAATGATAACCAACTTATCATACTATATTTATAATCTATAGTTTTAATATTTCATCTCATGAAACATATAAACCATAGTTCTTTTTCTATTCTATGGCACTTAATGTAAATCTCATTTACATTAATCCTCCATTAGATGTGTCTCATACATCATACCAATCATATCATATATAATCGAATTACCTCTTGTCAATTTGAACATTTCAAATCAACACCAAGACCTGATCCTCAACTGAATCCATTGAGCTACTAAGGGGACCTTATGGATATGTAGCTCGAAGCTCCAACGGTACGTGAATAACTTATTAAACTTTTTAGTCACGGGATCCACCATCCGTTAACTGTCAGGCACTCCATTAAAGACCGACAGCTGAACTCTCCTTATTACATTTATATTATGTGTCCATATTAACCAATCAGAAGTGTGACAACCCTTCATAGATCACTCGTAAGTACAGCTAGGCCAATAACCGTTATGCCCTTATAGTTACATCTAACTCCTTAAGTACCATTGATCCCTCTAATGGACATAAGTCATTGTCTTACTATGACTAAGTCCTCTCTTCCAAAGAGAAGTTGTGGCCACTGTGTTCAAGCCCCGAAATCAGCCCTTAAGGGAGCAATCTCTCTACTTATCCCTGCTTCAGGAAATGAGTAAATTACATCTTGTGGATTGAGTTTCCAGTTCCCATATTAGACAAGTCCCCAAAAAGGTAGGCATGTTGAGTTGGGAATCTGGCCACTCGCACTCATACTAATCAAAGGACCGCCCTCAAAGGCAGGAGTTCCCAAAATACTCAGGATTGAGGTCGTGTCACCTATGGTCGTTTAAGTGGGATGTAAGTCTCTAGTATCAACGATATTATATACAGAGTCTAGTCATCTCGTGGTCCGGTCTTATACAAAATTTTTGTATCGAATACCCTCACTCGCACGTCTCCACATGAATGGTCAGGATCTATCATCTGTAGTAGTTTATAACACTTGCAAACCTTTATAAAGCGGATCGTATCCGTAGTGTCACCAGCATCAGGTATCCAACCTTAATCCTTATACTACAAACCTATTTAGGTTATTACTTAAGGCATGATCCTTTTGTATATCATATATACATGCTTAAGCTCACATAAGATAACCAAGGAGCTTTATTTATTAGATATGAGTAAATGCTAGAATGAAATAACATTTATTTTATTCATCAAACAATGTGTATCATTACAAACAACGAGACTCTGGGAGAATTAGGACACCAATCCCAATAGATGCATGCCTCAATTCCACTTCAATCTTCTCTATTTATTGCAGGACATTCATGCAAAGAAGAATGTTACATGAGGTGCAGTTCATGCCTGGAGATTTGAAGCAAAACTTAAGTGGGTTCACTGTAAGCTAGTTGAAGGTGTTAATGGAAAAATCCATAATTCTATTTTGTGTTTTTCAAAATTTTCCAATTTTACAAAATGATTTCAAAAAATCAATTTGAATTTCAAAATTGAAAACTTTTATTAATTTTACAAAGTTAATTTCATAAATTAATTTTCTAATAAAAATAATAAATAATTAATTATAATTAATTTAGTATCAAATATTAAATTAATTTTACACAAATTTTACCTTCATGAATTTAATATTTAAATCATATTTAAATATTAATTAAATTCTCCAATTCTGTTTAATTCTAAAATTAAACGCATAACTATATCTTATATATTTACTAATTTCCTTAATTATAATTTGAACGTTTCAAATTAACTTATCATGCTACTCTAAAGCTAATCCATTTACGAGCTAGTAGGGGGACCTCGCGGACCTACAGATCATGAGCTCCAACGATATGAAATTAATTGGCTAAACTCTTTGCATCGAATTAACCCCCATTCGTTAACTAATGGGTCACTCCACTAAAGCCCATAGTTGCACTCCCCTCACTGTAGATATATTATGTCCACTCAATATAACCACGATTAGCAAGTTAACCCTTCACATGTTGTTCGTAATAACGGCTGTGTCAAATATTTGTTTTACCCCCGAGATTACCGCTTGTTCCTTAAGTCCCACTGATCCATTAATGAATAATTGGTTTGTGATCCGATCAACAAATCAAGTCCCTCTTGGGCCAATGAGAGGGTGGTGCTCTTGTTCAAGACCCAGAGTCAGCACTTAAGGGAACAACCTCTCTGCTATCCCTAAAAGCGAGTAGGAATGAATTCCATCTTGCAACCTATGTGGCCATCTATCTACCCGGTCTTACCCCTGAAATTGAAGATTATTGAGCCGGCGCTGTTGAGCCAACCCTCACCTATGCAAATCTAAGGATAATCCCGAATAAATAGGAGTTCATAGTTAGCTCATGATTAAAGTCAAGTTACCTAGGTCATCGCTTTGAAATAGTTAGTCTTAAACAGTAAACAACGTTATAAAGTAATAGTGATTGATTTCGTGGTCCGATCTTGTACAAACTCATTGCATAGGACGCCCCCACTCATCATGTCATAACATATACGAATTAGGATCACATCGTCTGTATAACTTTACAACTCTTTGTAACAACTACAGAGTGGGTCGTATCCAATAGTGTTAACAGAATAAAGCACCCAACCTCATTCATATACTATAGATCATTTTAACTATTTACTCGAACCTGATCTACTTTTATGTCTCCATATAAAGTTCAAGTACTCATGTAATAGTCATGGGTCTTTTCGTTTATTGGATTTCTAAAACGAATTAAGCAATACATATATTCAATAACAACTTATTGAATTTTTAGAATAAGTTTTATTGTTTACAAACCACAAGTTTTAGGACATAAAACCCAACAAACTTTAAAGATCGACTCACCAAATTATCCGTTGTAGAAATGTGCACGCAGGGTATACACTAAGAACTCCTCTATATCCTGCAGGGAATAAAGGCCCGTACCTTTGAAGAATTGGCGAATCACGCCCACGACATGAAGCTAAGTATCGCTAGCAGGGGAACGAGGGACTTCTTAGGCCACGAATTGAAGAAAGACAAGAAGGAGGTGAAGGGCGTCGAAAAAATTATGAAAGGTGCCACAAAGGAATCAATGGTCGTTAATACGGTCCCGTTGAAGTTCTCCTCGAAAAGGAAAGGGAAGAAGATAGAAAAGAAAGATGAATGAGGCGAAAGATGTTGCCTAACCCTAAAAAAGCGACAGGAAAAAGTCTACCTGTTTTTTGACTCCGACGTTGCGGATATGCTCAAGCAACTACTAGACAACCACCTTATCCAGCTACCAGAATGTAAACGACCGGAACAAGCCGACAAAGTAGATGATCCCAACTACTGCAAGTATCACAGGGTCGTTAGCCACCCAGTCGAAAAATGTTTTGTACTGAAGGAATTGATCCTCGGATTGGCCCGTGAGAGGAAAATAGAGCTGGATCTATACGAGGTGGTCCAAACAATCATGCTGCGGTGATGGTAACTCCAAATATATCGACACCAATCATATATTATGAAGAAAGGGAAAGCTAGTCTAGTTTGGAACCCTCAAACCTGTGGTAGTGTAGTTTCAGCAGGAAGTCCAAGCCACAGATCCTCAAAACAGAGGAGAGCACGATGACGATGACGATAACGAAGGTTGGATCCTTGTGGCGCGCCGTAAGAAGGAAAGACTGAACTCTACCCAAAAAGAGTCACGCTCTCATAGAAACTACAGGAGATGAAGCAAGACACAAAAAAGGAAGGGTAGAAAGAAGGCTTGGAGGTGCATTAGGAAGGGCCCACACGGCTGAATTGCTCGAATTAGAAGATGAGGTATGTTCCTTTACGTCTCCACAGGCGACATTGCCGTGAACAGTTGATTGCAAATTAGTCGTCACCGGAAGAATGCTTCTGCAAAATATTGAAGGGTTGAAAAGAATGTTAGAAGAATACCAGAGGGACTGTTACATCGTCATCATTGTCAGTTACCACATGGAAGAAGAAGATTACCCATTCTATGACCCATTTAAATTGATAGGAGAGCAAAAAGGGTTCGCCCACCATTCAACGTAGCCGTTTTAACTAAAAAACTCTTTCCTTTCCTTTCCGGCAAGAAGCTAAGACACCCTTTTGAGGCACTGTGTAGAATCCAATGCATCTGCTTGGCTGCATCTGACCTCCAAACACATACGCTATGCCTCGTTGTTGCGACATCACATAGCTTCTCAGTACGAAGTATCTGCTACTGGGAATCCAAATTGCCACTAATAGGGCCTTTGTACAGGTCTTTAGATTACATTCGATATAATTATTAGCTGTGAGTGAACAAAGAGAGTGTGGGTATTCGAATCACTCATCCGAATACAAGATCGGATCCGCCGTTAAATAATGCCTAATTGACAACTATTGAAACAGTTGGCCATACTGACATGGAAGAGCTATCAAAACAGCACAATTAGTAATTCAAGTTGGTTCAATCAAAAGGCAGGCCAAAGGGTGATAGACAGATAGATTACACTTAGAGCTTCTTATTGGCGATCTGAAGGCCGACGCGGTGTATTTCATGTGATAGACTCAAAAACCACCTACAAGCTGCTATTGGGAGGCGCACCATTAGGATTCATAAAAGAATGAGGTAGCTGATTACATTGATACTGCATCAGTATTTTAAGTTTTACCAAGATGGGATATTAAAGAAGATTGAAGCAGAATTCTAATCTGTTTTTTGAGGTCAAGGCTCACTTCGTTGCAAAGTTTTACCTTATAAAGAGCAAGAAATTTCGTGAGACCTATACCAGATAGAGACCTTGCTGGCAAAAGAATGAGGCCAGGAGTGGGTCACTCAGAATTT
>NC_052352.1:42932142-42955774 GCF_009727055.1 Benincasa hispida
TAAGGCTGAGCTTAATAGGAGCAAGAGACTTGGTGGCAACAACCAGAATGAAATATTATTTAATCGTGGAAATGCCATGTCAGGTGCACCTATCATCTGTCAATTGTCAGTGGTGGTGCGATAATCAGTCTCCAAGAGACTAGGTGCAGTTCCAAATGAGAGAGAAGGAAAACCTCACACTCCCATTTTTTATCACCTGAAGCACGAGAGGGTTGAAGATCCCCTCAACCAATATGTACCTAGTGAGACAAAGAGAAATGGAAAAGCCTGTGCAGACGCCCCCGAAATGACCATAAGAAAGAGAGGGCCGATACCCTAAGTGTCCATCTAATGATGAATCGATCTTAAAAACGCTGAAGGGTCATCGGACCAGAAGCCATCAGAAGAGGCAAGAAGTAATGAAGAGGTTCATAGTACCGTCCCCTCATGCATGAAGAGAAACATCTTCGTTACTCTAAACACAAGTGAGGGCTCGCTCAAAGTAAAGAGGTGCGACGTCGTTTTCACCAATCCTCATAATAGAAAGCTAGAGCAGGAGGAAAGCGAAACTTCATGCCACCACATCACCATCATCGAAGAATCTGAAGAAGGTAGGACCGAAGAGGAAATGGAGGACGCTCCACAAAGTCTAGAGGATGGTGATCAATCCACGGTGGATGAGTTAAAAGAGGTGAATCACAGCACAGTAGAAGAGTCGCGTTTGACTTTCATCAGTGCATCCCTCTCGGAAGGGGAAGAGGACGAATACATGAGTTTGCTCACCGAATATAAGGATGTTTTTGCCTGGTCATACAAAGAGGTGTCGGGACTAGATCCAAAAGTAGCAGTCCACCATCTCGCAATCAAACAGGGGTGTTGATCTGTTAAGCAGGCTCAGCGATGCTTTCGGACAGAACTTATCCCCCCAGATTGAGGTTGAGGTTAATAAGCTGATTGAAGTCGAGTTCATTCATGAAGTTAAATACCCAATATGGATAGCCAACATTGCCCTGATTAGAAAAAAGAATGGACAACTTCGTTTCTGCGTAGACTTTCGCGACCTAAACAGTGCATGCTCGAAAGATGATTTTCCATTGCCCATCACAGAGATCATGGTCAATGCGACAATGGGACATGAGGCCTTATCCTTCATGAACGGATCTTCCGGGTATAACCAGATACGAATGGCCCTTATAGATGAGAAAATGACGACGAACCCCAAAAAGGATATATTGCTACAAGGTAATGCCCTTCAGATTGAAGAACGCTGGTGCCACTTATCAACGTGCCATGCAGAAGGTGTTTGATGATATGTTGCACAAACATGTGTAGTGCTATATGAATGACCTTGTGGTCAAGACCAAGCGAAGACAAAACCATTTGAAAGATCTAAGAACCGTGTTTGATCGCCTGCGAAAGTACCAGTTAAAGATGAACCCCCTCAAATGTGCGTTCGGCGTAACTTCAGGAAAGTTTCTGGGCTTCGTTGTGAGACATCGAGGGATAGAGATAGACCAATCCAAGATCGATGCCATCTAGAAGATGCCAAGACCAAGGAANAGGAAAGTTTCTGGGCTTCGTTGTGAGACATCGAGGGATAGAGATAGACCAATCCAAGATCGATGCCATCTAGAAGATGCCAAGACCAAGGAATCTGCATGAGTTGAGAAGTTTGCAAGGCGGTGTCAACCCTTTCAAAGACTGATGAGAAAGGGAGAGAAGTTCGAATGGGATGAGACCTGTCAGAGTGCTTTTGATAGCATAAAGAGGTACCTAATCAGCCCTTCTATCTTAGGCCCTAGTAGCGGGTAAGTCGTTGATACTATATATCGCAGCGCAAAAGAGATCACTGGGGTACTGTTGGCACAAGAAGGAGAGAAGGGAAAAGAACACGCTCTCTATTACTTAAGTAGGACCCTAAACGGAGTTGAGATCAATTATTCCCTTATCGAGAAGACGTGCCTTGCGCTCTTCTTCACTATAAATGAGTTGAGGCACTATTTACCGAGATTAAATGGCAAAGGCGACTAACACAACTAGAGTGCTACAAGTGGCTATGGTGCTTTCATTATTTATAGTAAATTCGTTCGCCTTAGTACAACCTTCTACGATAGAAGACAATGGCATATCACCAATACGGAGTGGATAGGTAGATGAAGATAGAGGGCCACTTCTAACATCGTGTTTATATATAATGAGGAGTGAAAAATGTCAAGTGGAACTTTATAATTATTACTTCAATATAAGCAAGAAGGAACTATATCTAAGTTGTTGCGTATTTGTTAATTACATGGGCGAATCATATGCTGAAGCATTTGAGTTTTGGTTCTCATTTCCTGGTCTCGAAGCCTTAAAGCCTAATCCAAAGAAGCTTTTCAACAATTGTGTTAGGAGATTAATTTTTCCCGCACCGATGTCACTTTAAGCCAGACATTTAAGGGGTTTTTTTATAATTATTATTTGAACAATAAAAATATACTCATAATTGTTTGTGACTTTAACGTCACTGTTGAAGAATTATCCTTTCTTCTTTTCTTTATTACCATGTCATATATAAGTGGAATGTATTTTAGCTCGTATAGAGTTACCAAACTATACATATGAAACTGAACTAATCTACAATATATAACGTATCTTAACGTATATTAAAATTTTAGATCCTCATCTTACAATTTGATATGGAAAGAAAAAAACATGCATTTATAGTCACACAATTCACTTAAATTTGAAATTGAGACGAAATTTAATAACATTTGAACAACTATAACCCCAATGTAAATCGGCCATTGTACACCACATCTTTTATTACTTTTTTTCATTAAAACTAAGCTTTATAATTAATTAATTGGGAAACTATTCCTTTCGTAAGGTTTTGTCGATCGGTCAAGCTATGATGATTTGGAAATCTGAGAAATTTTCATGATGTTAATTTGTTACGTAGAATGACAGAATATGTCATGACTTCTATATATATATGACGTTGAGAACATTTCATATTTGAAATTGTTCTTTTGTCTTTTAGTACATAATTTCATAATTATTTTCTCGTGGTTGGGTTAGAACAATTGAAAATTTGCACATTTTGCCAATCAATAGCAATCTTGAAAAAATATCTTCGGATGTTTAATAAACCTAAAGAACAGATGAATGTGTTAAAAATTTTAGAAAATGAAATTTATAAAATAAAAAGTGTAAACAAATCAAGAACTAAGGTGAAACCATGCCTCTATTATTATCTATACAATATAAAAACCTTTGAATATTTTACGAAAATTTTAACAATTAGATCTTGTCATGCAAGAAAGAAAATCTAAATTCTAATTTAAATTTAAAGCATAACGAAGTTGAGAAAACGTTGACCGTAATTTCTTATATTCATTATTCCACGATGGTTTTAAAATTATCTTTTTCGTTCTTTGAATTTGTAAGGCCAAATTCTAAATAAGTAAAAGACCAAAAGATATTAATTAGCTAAGAAAACGATGCCATGAATTTTAAATTATGCTGGAGTAAATTTAACTTATTGCTTTTTGTTTTCATGGTAGAAGTTGTTCCTATTTTGCTACTTAAATAATTTCTCTTTGTAACGCAAAACAGTTGTCAAGAGAAACTACATGAATTCATGTTTCTTAAGGTATTTGAATAAGAAATAAATTTTTATTTTAGTGTGTTGTTTTTTTTTCGTTCTATTAAGATGATCTCAGGATAAGAATATTACAGAAGTTGTGTTTTAAATTATTATTGTATACATCGAGATGTAAAATCTAGAGTTTTTATTCTTCTATAATTATGTTTCTATGTAAATTTCAATGATTCAGATGAAAATTAAACATTTTTAATTCTCCAAACACATTTCTTATATGCATAATTAGTGTACATTAGTACTAGAAAGATAACAATTACAGAAATTGAATTTTAACGTAGGAATCTCAAGTGTTGATATTTCACAATTTAGTTGAAGGACTTTTCCTTCGATGCCTCAGTAAAGAAGAGTTAGCAAAGGGTTTGGAGGAAGCACACTCAGGCATGCGGCGCGCATCAAGCTGGATCAAAGCTACAATTCCAGCTGAAAATAATGGGTTACTATTGGCCGGGAATGATCCAGGACTCGATGGATTATGCAAAGAAGTGCGAAAAGGCCTATCAATATCACCGAATTTCATTCATCAACCGCCCGAGCCTCTGCATCCGACCATAGCTCGTGGTCTTTCGAAGCATGGGGGCTTGATCTGGTCAGCCCTATAACATCTAAGTCGTCAGTAGGGCACTCCTAACATCATCGCAGCCAACTGACTAATTTTCAATAGGGGAGAGGTTGTCGCTCTAAGGGAAGCTAAGAAAGAAAATGTGGTTTATTTTAGTCACACTCATATCATTTATCGGTACAGTATTCCCCATCAAATCGTGACAGATAACGGAGATAATTCTCCAACAGTTTGATGGACAGGTTGGTGAAAAATTCAAATTCAAACAGTACAAGTCATCCATGTATAATGCCGCCGCAAACGAGTTGGCAGAGGTATTTAACAAGACATTGTGCAACCTGTTTGAAGAAAAATTGTTTCCAAGTCCGAAGGAGAGATTGACAAGAGAAGATCGGTGAAGCGTTGTGGGCTTATCGCACCACTCACCATACCCCCACCACCGTACTCTCTCATTATGGGGTAGAAGTTGTCCTTCCTTTGGAAAAGAGAAATTCCATCGCTAAGAATGGTGGTGTAAGAAGGGGTTGAGTACAGAGGACAATGCCAAACTGCGGCTCCAAGAGTGGGAAGCACTGGATGAAAAATGATTAGAAGCTCAACCAAGCATTGGAATGTTACCAGGTGAGAATGTCTAAAGCTTCGATAAGCATGTAAAGCCTCGGTCCTTTTCAAGTTGGTGATCTAGTGCTCACGGTAAGGGAAGACCAATCATCACGACAGACATACGGGGAATAAGTTTACACCTAAATGGGATGGGCCCTACATCATCAAAGAAGTTTATACAAACGAAGCATACAAGATAGTTGATCAAGACAGGCTAAGAGTCGGCCCAATCAATGGCAAGTTTCTCAAGAAGTTTTACACTTAACAAATGTTTTAAAAAAAAATCTTTGTACAAACTACGTTACAACTTGATCCCTGTCATTATAAAGGGTACGTAGGCAATTTAGAGAAATTTAAGTTCAGTCGCGCATTAAAAAAAACATTCTTTTGAACTACATTATGACTTGATCCCTATCATTATAAAGGGTACGTAAGCAGCTTGAAAGATACTTCAAGTTCAGTCCAGTTAAAAAAAACTTGAACTACCTCATGATTTGATCTCTTTCTTTAAGGGTACGAAGGCAACTTAAAGAAATCTAAGTTTAGTTCATCAGAAACGGTACCACAACCACCTAAGTATAATACTACAAGATTGATGTTGATCATCCCCGTTAAAGAATGACACTCCAGATTGAAGATGTTCATCTCTATTGGGGGAAACACAATGGATTGAAGATGTTCATCCCTCGTAAGGAGCTAGCACAGTAAATAAAAAGCACACACTTGGAATGCGCTTCGCTTCCTCTTCAAAATCAAACTTGGATGCTCCTCCATCTTCAAGTTCAGAGGCTTCGTCGATGCTCTTCAATCTTCAACTTCAGAGGCCTCATCGATGCTCTTCCATCTTCAAATTCAGAGGTTTCATCGATGTTTCATCTTCATGTTCAAGTCTGGAGGCTTTGCAATGCCATCTTCATGCTCAAAGTCACAAAGTCGAGCTCAATGCGAAGATTCATCGATGCTTCGTCGAACTCAAGTGCGAAGGATTCGCCGATGCTTCAAGCTCAAATGCAGAGGATTCGCTGATTCTTCAAACTCGAGTACAAAGGATTTGCCGATGCTTCGTCAAACTCAAATGCAGAGGATTTGTCGATGCTTTGTCAAACTCAAACGCGAAAGTCTCGCGATGCTTCTCCATCTTTAAGTTTAAGAGGCTTCATCGATGCTGCTCCATCTTCAAGTTCAAGATCGGCATGTATGGCCCCACTTCCATCTTCAAGTTCAAGATCGGTGTGCATGGCTCTGCTTCTTTCTTCAAGTCTAAGATTGGTGAGCATGGCTCCACTTCCATCTTCAAGTTCAAGGTCGGTGTGCATGGCTCCGCTCCATCTTCAAGTTCAAGGTTGGTATGCATGGCTCTGCTCCATCTTCAAGATCAAAGTCGTGGTACGGTTTCGTTTCCTATCCAAAATGTCAGCGCGACATTGCTTCATCTCCAAAGTCATGGCATGGCTTCGTTTTTATCTCCAAACTGATGGCGCGATTTCCCATCATCTCTAAACTGATGTGCGGCTTCACTTCATCTCCAAACTGATGGCGCGGCTTCACTTCATCTCCAAAATCATGACGCGACTTCACTTCATCTCCAAAATGTTGGCGCAGCTTTGTTTCATCTCTAAAATCATGACACAGCTTCGCTTCATCTCCAAAGTTTGGCATGATTCGCTTCATCTTCAAAGTCGTGGCTCGCTTCATCTCCGAAGTCTGGCATGGCTCACTTCATCTCCCGAGTCTAGCGTGGCTCGCTTAATCTCCTAAGTCTGGCATGGCTTGCTTCATCTCCCATGTTTGGTGTGGCTTCACTTCATCTTCACGATTCATGTTTATGGCTCTGCTTCATCTTCACAATTCATGTCGGTGCAACTTTTCTCATTCTCCAAAATGTTGGTACAACCTCGCCACATCTCCAAAATGTTGGTTTAGCTTCGCTTCCTCTCCAAAAATGTTGGTGTGGTTCTACCTCATATGCGAGGACAACTCTAGTCCGTCCAGCTTCACCTCATATGCGAGGACAACTTTGGTCCGTCCGGCTCCACCTTATATGCGAGATCGACTCTAGCCAATCTGACTCCGCTCAAAAGCTTGATGGCATATTCTTCCCATCTTCAAAGTTTGATGGCATATCCACCTCTCTTCAATACTCAATGGCATATTTCCCTTATTTTCAAATTTTGATCAAGGAGTAACATAATAAGGTAGACCTTTTCGGGATCCTCCCTAGGATGATCGAATGGAAGAGTTGTAAGCCTTGAAGGAACTCTTATTCAAGAGTACCTACGAGCGAAAGTAGATCTTTCCAATTCATTGTGGTAGAATTACCGCATATATATTCAAACATACTTTCATAATGTTAAAGGGATCAAGAAATCATACCAGATCAAGATTTCTCGAGTCTGAAGCCCAACCGTCTACCTCGAACAGTCACCACTCGAACAAAAGGAATCAGAGAAGACAACACCACTTAAAGCCCTCAGTATTCTTGGAGTGAGAATCCAAAGTGTGGGCTTTATTCGAATTTGATAGAGGGAACGAGGAAGGGTGACCGTACACAACAATCAAACAAGTATGGAGATGCGGTCGTCTATCGCATAGACAATATGTTTGATCGTTTAGGTAAAGTGTACGATCGTGTAGTAAAAGTAAACGATTGTGTAGGAAAAGTGTGAGCGATCGTCTATAAGATCGTTTAGTAAATACCGGGAGCTAAATGATCACTTAGTAAAAAGATAAACAATCGTTTATATAATAGCGCGCGGCGGTGTAATTGGTATGCGATCGCTTAGCAATATCGTATATGTAAGCAATCGTGTAATCCTATTGTATAGGCACTGATTTTCTAAATGATGACACTATCTTTTTCACGATACCCACGCACATCAAGATCAACATACCGTCTGCTATTTATAATGCACTCATCCGTTATTTTAAACGAAGAGACGCCTTCCCATTTCCTTTATAACCGTCCAATTAATGTGATCTTATCACATTCATAACTTATAAATTAATATCAAATATTAATTATAATATTTTTTCCTCTACTAGATATAAATCATATTTATATCCAATTTCTTCCAAATTAATGTATCTCGTACATAAAGTTAATTATATCATATTTAATTAACTCGTTCAGTTATATCATATATAATCGAACTCCCTCTTGTCAATTTAAACATTTCAAATTGACCCAAAAACTGACTCTCAACTTATATCCAAGCTACCAAGAGGACCTTATGAACCTATGGCTCGAAGCTCCAACGGTACGTGAATAGTTGACTAAACTTTTTAGTCACGATATCCACCATCCGTTAACTACTAGGCATTCCACTAAAGACCGACAGTTAAACTATTCTTTCCATAGATATATTTATATGTCCATTGGAATCATCAATACAATGACCCTTCACAAATGCTCGTAATTACAGCAAGCCAATTTACTGTTTTGTCCCTGTAATTACATCTTCCTCCTTAAGTACCATTGATCTCTCTATTGAACAATACAACATAGTCCTACTATGTGTGAACACCTCTTGGGCCATGAGAAGGTGTGTGGCGTGACATCGTTCAAGCCCTGGAATCAACCCTTAAGGGACTATCTATCTACTTGCCTCTGCCTCGAGGAAGGAGTGAATTCCATCTTGTGTAGTTGAGTTCCCAGCTCCTAAATCAGACATCCCTAAAATGGTAAGTTTGAGTCGGCGTTTTGGCAACTCGCACCCATGCAAATCAAAGGACCGCTCTCAATGACAAGAGTTCCCAACTCACCCAGGATTGAGGTCATGTTACCTAAGTCATTCTAATGAAGTGAAGTCTCAGTTATGAACGGTGTTATATAACGAGACGTTAACACTTCGTGGTTAGGTCTTATACAAACTCTTTGTATAAGATGCCCCGCTCACATGTCCCCTACGCAAATGATCAAAATCAGATCATCTGTGACAAGTCATAACACTTGTGACCATTCTACAAAGTGGGCCGCATCCGTAGCGTTACTAGGATAAGGTTTTCTTCCTATATGGCTATATCCATATACGACAGACCATTTTGGTTATCACTCAAGACTTGATTCACTTGTATGTCACCATATACATGCTTAAGTTACATACAGATAACCAGGGATTTTACGTTTATTGGTTTGTAGTAAAATGAAAAACATCTAAATGTGCAAAGTCAAGTAGTGAAGTAAATATCATTTATATTATACATCACAAGTGTTCGTACAAAGTTGTTTACAAACTACTGAACACGAGACTTTAGGATACAAACCTCAACAAGCCTTTGCGGGACCCCTCTCATGACGACCAAGATACACGAACAGTGCTACAACAAACCTTTTTGGGATCCTCCCTAGGGTGATCGAATAGGAAAGTTGTAAGCCTTTGCGGGGCCTCCCATGACGATCAAGATTCACGAACGGCTCTACAAGGCATACTTTTCCAGGATCCTCCCTAGGGTGATCGGATGAGGGAGTTGTAAACCCTTGCGGGGCCCTCCCATGATGATCAGGATGCATGAACGGCTCTACGAGACAGACCTTTCCAGAATCCTCCCTAGGGTGATTGAATGAGAAAGTTGTAAGCCTTTGCAAAGCCCCTCCCATGAAGATCACGATGCACAAACGACGCTACAAGGCAAACCTTTCTGGGATCCTCCCTAGAGTGATCGAATGGGAGAGTTACAAGCCTTTGCGGGGCCCCTCCCATGACGATCAGGATGCACGAACAGCGCTACAATGCAGACCTTTCCAAGATCCTCCCTAGGGTGATCGAATGGGAGAGTTGTAAGCCTTTACAGGGCTCCTCCCATGACGATCAGAATGCACGAATGGTACTACGAGACAAACTTTTCCGAGATCCTCCTTAGGGTGATCGAATGGGCAACTTGTAAGCCTTTGTGGGGCCTCTCCCATGATGATCAAAATGCACGAACAACGCTACAAGACATACCTTTCCGAGATCCTCCCTAAGGTGATCGAATGAGAGAGTTGTAAGCCTTTGCGGGGCCCTCCATGACGATCATGATGCATGAACGGTGCTACAAGGTAGACCTAACAGCACTACAAGGTAGACGGTGATCAAATAAGAGGTTGTAAGGCTTTGCACCCCCCTCCCCCCATGACGATCAGAAAGCACGAACAGGGATATAATAGATAGACCATGCCAAAGTCGTCCTTATGTGCACCAAAGACGGGTCGATGAAATTAAAAAAAAATTGTTTCGTTGTGCTCCTTTGGTTGCGCTGTAACTCCTACAAAAAAATAGTAAGGGGGCAAGTTAGTAAAAAAATAATAATAAAAAAAGAAAAAATCTTCTGGAAAAAAAAAAAAAAAAAAAAAACAAAAGGAACAAAACATTGAAAGAAGAAGAGGAAAATGAGAGAAAGTAAAGATAAGAAGAAGAGGAGGGGATGAGGATAATGGAGGGGTTTGGGATCCTATTTATAGATGTTTCCTAGATTCCATAACAAATTAGGAAATTCAAATTAAATAAAGATTTGATTTAAAATATTAGATTCTTGTTAGATTTCCTAATTTGATTATATCCCAATTTCAAATTAAATTAAACAAATTCCCTATCTAATTTGATTTTATTAGAATTTGTCCTTCAACTAAGATTTGGACATATTCCAAATTTTATTCAAAATCAAATTGTTCGAATTAAATTGTAAATAAAATCTCAAATTAAAATTTCAACATATTCCAAATTGTATCCCAAATTCAAATTATCAAACTTTTATTCTTAAGCCAAATTATTAAAGATAAAATCTCAAATTAAAATATGGTCATATTCCAAATTTTATCCCAAATCTAAATCACCAAATCGTGACTTTTATCCAAGCTAAATTATTAAGGATAAAATCTCAAATTAAAATTTGGCCATATTCCAAATTCAAGTATCCTATTGAGTTTTATCTTCAATCAAAATAAATTGCGTATAAGAAAAAAATCTCAATCGATCTTTTATTAAAATTTGGGCATATCCCAAAATTTATCCCAAAATTTATCTTAAATCCAAATCAAACTAAATTGGGACAAAGCTCAAAATTTTTCGTAAATTTGACGATATTCCAAATTTTATCCCAAATTTAAGTTAAACTTATGTACTAAATTCATAGTTTGACGGACACATCAATTGAAGTCAAATTTAAGAACAAATATATTTGGATTTTGATTCCAACTTTATATTTTTTGAGATTTATCCACCCATATATGTGCATAAATCTCGAAATGGCATTTGTTGAATGAGAAATTTTGAACCAATCACAAGTTTCCACGTCATTTACTAAATTAATGACGAAATTCCAAATTTGGGCTCAATTAGGAGTTGACATATGTCTTGAATTGGAGTTGAAGACAAATTTCGATGACGCCACATGGTTTTATCATAATCGTTGAATCAGATAAGATTAATTTGGCCCAATTTGATATTATTAGGGTCAAAGTTTAAGGTTGAATTTGACCCAAATGTCAAATCAGGCCTAAATCTGATTAATTGGGCCCAAAGTTGCAGATCCATGGACCAACCAAGCCCAAGTCCAACTAGTTGGGCCTAAAGGCTAGTCCCATGGATCAACCAAGCCCGAGCTCACCTGTGAACTCTATAAATAGAGAAGCTCTCCTCATTTGGAGGGGTCAGCATTTTCGGACTCTCCTGAAGTTGTACTCTAGAAGACAGAAGACCCTTGAAGACACAAAAACTCTTCCAAAAGACTTCTAAAAGACTTCTACTTTAAGAACGCTCGATGTTTTTCTTCTTAAAGTTAAGCACATTCACCCAACTGAGAGAGAATCGGAGGATCAAGTATTAGAGATCAAATCACATCGCATCAAATCAACTTCGACATCAACACCAACTTAAGTTCAACTCCACGAAACACCTTATGTGTTGAATGAGAAATTTTGGACCAATCACAAGTTGCCACGTCATTTACTAAATTAATGACGAAATTCTAAATCATTAAATTTGGGTTCAATTAGAAGTTGACATATGTCTTGAATTGAAGTTGAAGACAAATTTCGATGACGCCACGTGGTTTTATCATGACCGTTGAATCAAATAAGATTAATTTAGCCTAATTTGATATTATTATTTGGGTCAAGTCCCAACTAAGCCCAGAAATAGATTGAATTTGACCCAAATATAGCCTAAATCCGATTAATTGGGCCTAAAGGCTAGAATTAACCAAGCCCAAGTCCAACTAATTGGGCCCAAAGACCAGGCCCATGGATCAACCAAGCCCAAGCCCACATGTGAACTCTATAAATAAAGAAACTCTTCTCATTTTGAGGGGTCAACATTTTCTACATTCAGAGAGCCCATGAGAGAATTCATCAAAAGACTCCTGAAACTACTCCGAGAAGACGACTCTTGAAGACACAAAGACTCTTTCAATACTTCTACTTCAAGAACGTTCGGTGCTTTTCTTCTTCAAGTCAAGCAAATTCACCCAACTAAGAGAATCAAAGGATCAAGTATTAAAAATCGAACCACATCGCACCAAATCAACTTCGACATCAACACCGACTCAAGTTCAACTATACGAAACACGTTTCTCTGGAAACCTCGTATGAACAGATACATTATAATATTAAGTATTTATTTGAGATAAATTAAATATTTGAATTTGATTCAAATATTAATTATGTGAATTGTATTCATATAATTAAATTCAATATAAATGAGATTTATATTAAATATCGTTGTTGAGAGAATTAAATTATAGGTTATATTGTATATGATACAATATTAAACTATAGATTGTATGTTATATTTTATATAACATATAGTTTAATATATATATTATATGATAAAGTAGTAATCACATATATATATATTAAGGTTTATTATTAAAATTATTATTATTATTTTTTTGAAAAAACAGTTCTCCCAATTTTTCTCTCCACAAAGTGGGATAATGACTTCAATCTTCTTCTTCCTAAAAGAAAAAAAACATAGAAACGTTATGTGAAAAACCTATCATTCCTCCTCCTCCTCTCTTCTAAGAAAATCAATTTTCCTCTCAACTAAAATGCCCAGAGCCTATGGGTTCTCATCCCCGGGAATACTGTGGTAGCCATTGTGGTAATGCCTAATTAAAAATCAAGGGAATTTAATTGAAGAATCGTTCTTGTAAGGGTTTCGAACCAAATTTATTTCCAATAATTATTAAAAACATGTTGTATTATTTGTTAAATGCATATTTTTTATTCTATTGTCTGTGAAATTCGGGGAGTTGGGATGATCCACCTCCGGTTTTAGTCCCTTGTACAGGGTTCCTTCACAAACGACATATAAAATTCACGTACTAGCCATGGGAAGTGAAGAGATCAAAGACAAGTTTCCAACAAGGCAAGTCTCTTGACTGTGACATTTTTTGTGTTAAGTTTTTAGAATAGCTTGTAACGGGTACGGATAGGGATAACTTAGATCATAACAATATGGAATTGTTTAGGAATAATATGTTGCCCAACTTTGGGCTAATCAATATATATACTTGAATTTCTTAAATTGAATTTGCCTTATATATATATGTTGAACCGAATAATATTAAAAAAAATACAATGAAGAACAAAAAATAACATAAATAAACGATCACACAGAAATAACTAAATGATTTTCATTGTTAACTACGTCAATTAAGGGAGTTAGGACCAATAGATTGTAGCAACATTTGATGTGTATATCAAACATATCTGGATCGATATTCAGTCGTTGGTGCATGATATTCACTAATTCACTGACCATTATATCATTTATGACCTTCGGACCTTTCATATGACCTCCAACATAATAACTTCCTGACTGGTCCCATTTCCCACCAAATCGTACAAAGATACGAAGTAACGTCATTGGTCTGTATCAGATTAGTAAATTTTAAGCAATACCCAATCAAATGTTAAAAATTCGACTAATAGTTGATAAGTGATTGCCCAGCTATTTATAAGTATTTGCTTAGAATTGTATAGCGATTGATCGCGTATATACTACTAAACGACTGTTAAATGTTATATACACGATTGTTTATATAATACTGCACGATTATGAAATAGTATATAAAAGATTGTTTATATAATACTAAACAATCTTGCTATACGATCGTTTATATATTGCTATACGATCATTCATTCAATACCAAACGATCTGGAAGACAAGAAATAATGTATAATATCATTTACATTCTCTCAGTTTCTGGATCTGACGAACAAATTTTGCTCTATTCCCAAAGATACAATGAAATGAATAAAGATGAAAGCGATCGACAATGAAGATGTTGTACTGAAACTTTGAGAGAACAATGAGAGAATTTCGTGGTGAGTTCGGCGGAAAATGAATAACTGAGAGTGACTTTCCATCATCGATATCAATATTATTAAATGTTATTGATAGAATATTAATTGAAAATAAATGCATTGGTATAATGTTAGTATTGCATTGAATACATATTGCATGAAAAGTTGAAAAAATCATTGAAAGAAGAAGAAATGCGGTACGGTTTGAATAGTTTTTTAAATTGAAGGTAAAATTGGTATTTTACGTGACCAAAAGTTCAATCATAAATAAGTTTTTGACAGAAAGGTTATTGAGAGTTGAATTTTCCATTTACCCCGAGCTTCCAGGCCATTGCACCAACTTCCAGTCCACCGGCGAAGATTTTTCCCGCCTCGGCCATAGCTTCAACTGCAGCAAAGCAATGTTGTTGAAGGCAAAGAGTCTGAGGAAGGCCGTTGTGCCGCCCACTCTCATCGACAATCCTTCTCCCGGGAATCTCCAGCCCACTCGTCTCGCCGTCCATGTACGTTTCTTTTCTTCTCTTTCATCAACCCTAACCTCTTTATTCCCTCTCTTCAATCTATCTCAACCTTTCTTCTTCTCCTCTCTAGGTTGGTGCAGACGGTTCTTCCTGCTGGGTCTTCATCGCTTCCGGTTCCCGCGTTTTTAAACTCCAGGTATGCTGCTGTCTACTGTGCGGCTTTTCAGCAACTCCAACTAATGCGCTGTGTGTTACTCTGACTTATAGTTTTATGTGTTTTGAAGTTTAGTTGTGTCGGAATTCAGTTAGAAAGCAAGTCCGTTCTGTTGTTGTTGGTAAGAATGGTATTGTGTGACTGATTGCAATAAAATGCTGACGGATTTTGGTGTTTCGGACTGAGACTCTGGTGCTTTTAGATTTATGTGCTTCTTCTAGTTTTAAAGGGCTGAAAATGAGCTGTGAAGTAGGTACTCTTAGTCACCTCCAGTTCTTTGATATTTGTTTGCTTGTCTAAAGGAGATCAGTGTTAGTTAACTCTCAATCAATATGTTCTATCTTGGGCTTCTGCTCCTCCTTTTACAGGAGAAAACCTGAGATTTTTTTTATTCAGCAATTCCTAAAAGTGTTACTGCCAAACAATGATGGAATACGGGAGCAAATGCGTGGAATCCTATTCTCCGGATGGCTCTTGATCATAAGGAAGTTTTAGAATGAGTAGATGTGTTACAGTTTTTTCAAATTAGTTTGGTCCTCATCGTTAAGTGGTTATTTAATTTGGAATCTGAAATCTTTGGAGTTCTGGGTCCCTCATCTCTCTTTCTTCAACCCCAGGAGAGGGTTCTATAATATCTATGCAAAGCCATTTAGGGGGTGTTTGGTGGCCCGTGATGGGATGGGGTTGTAATGTAATGTAATAAAAAACTCATGTTTGGATTGAGTGTCTTGGGCCCGATTTGTAACATAAAACTCATTCCATTCTGATAGTTTTCAATCCAACCCTCGTTTTTATTGTTTTCACGCTTCACAATCTCATTTTCATTCCATCTTTGATTACTCACGCTTTCCAACACTCCTCTGATTCCCATTAATCTTGATTACATTCCGGTTCTCCAAACAGCCTTTTAAAAAGTTAGTTTTTTGCTAAACCTTGGCGTTGGACTGCCATATTCGTGGGAGATGCTGTCACGTTGGCTATTGCCCTTTCTTTATGTGTTTAATGCTTGAAGCTAGGGGTATGTCTGCATAGTCAGGTTAGACCTGAATGAGGTGACTGTTTGAATGCAGTGGCACTATACATTAATTGTTAATGTATTAAATTTATCTTCTTTCGTCTCCATCTTTCATTTTATGTGAAATATTGATTGCAATTCCACTTTATTTTCTTTAGGTTTCCATGGAAGAATCATCAGTCCTCGAGGGAAAAGATAGCTTACTGATCCCTGAACAGACAAAGGTATAATTATTATATTATAGTTTTAGTCATGGTATATCATTATTTGCTGGAGGTTACCTATTTTATATTCATAATATAAAGAGTAGGAGAATTTCTAATGCCGCCACAATCCATCTGCCCATGCTTATTGAAGGTTCTAGACTCTTTATTACTCAATCGCTGTCCTCATCGCTCAGAAATACAGAGCTTGGTCTTGGCTGAAGTTGATAGTTAAGTCAGCCTATTCTTTCTCACACCTGTCTGTGCATGTATGGAATGCCATAGATGGAATATCTATATTTATAACCACGTAAAATACAAAAAATCAATGATACATCATTTTCTATGAGTCAGACATACTACTCAAACTAAAGTCTCCAAGATTCATGTATTACTATTATTGTCTTTTTTATTGATATGGTGCATTAATTCAGGTTCCAGTGACCAATTACTGGGGACAGTAGATTCCTATGGTCACCTCATTGTTTCTAAACTAGATGCAACTGGCAAAGGTACATTATCTTCTGTTTTTGTCATGAATCTCGATACGAATGATTTATAGTCAAGTTCCATCAAGAATTATTTGGAGGTTATTTAATATTAGTCGACAAAGCTGCATGTTGTTTGTACATGATAAAAGTATGTATCATCACTTCTATTGAAATGGTGCTATTAATATTAACATCGGGATCTTAATTCTATTTGGTTTTGTCTCTCTTGTATCTTGGAGCATTAGTCTCTTTTCATTTTCTTAATGCAAAGTGTGGTATCCTTTTTTAGAAAAAGAAAAAAATCAATTTGGTTTGGTAATTAACCTTTACCATTGAAAATTAAAAGTGATTTTGTTTTCTGTTAGGTCTTTTTTTTTAAAAAAAAAAAAAAAAAATCATTATTATCATTATTTATTTATTTATTTTTGCAATGTCCACTTTCAGCTTGGCTTTTCATGGACCTCCTTTGTATTATTTCGTTTTTCTCAATGAAGATTGGTTTCTCATAGAGAGAGAGAGAGAGAAAAAAAAAAAAAACTAATAAAGCTAAAAATGCTGAGTGAATAACGTCCCAAAGAGATCCCAAAATCTTTACTAAATGCACTCCTACTAGGAAGTTATAGGTTTTTTTTCCGGATGACCCTTTTCACCCAAATAAAATCTTACCCACTTTTTAAAAACATAAGTTTTGTAACTTTTTGCTTGTGTAATCAGACTCATCACGAAAGTGAAATTACGGCTTGTTGTGTATGTATGTCGATACTCGATTCTTGCTCTCAATTCTCGCTACTTGCTCAAAATTTTTTTTTTCTCTTTCATTAATTTTCTTTTCCTTTTTATTGAATTCTTATTACTTGTTAATTGATACATTTAAAGGAAGAGAAACTAGAAAAATTGTCCAAAAAAAAAAAAAAAGGAACAAGAGTGGAGTTGAGTACCGACATCAACGGGTCGATCCCATAGCTTCACTTTGTGATTGGCACAAGCAAAATGTTATAAAGCAACATTAACTAAAAGCATCCAAAGTCTTAGTTATTATTTTACCAAATAAACTTGATTATTGTATATTCTTTCAAAAAAGTTCTTGATTATTGTATATTCTTTCAAAAAAGTTTTCTTTCTTGTACACGTTCATTTTGCATTCTTGGTGTATTGGCCACCTATACTTCTCTTTTAATTTTCTTTTCCTGCATGTTTTTACTTCTGTTAACTGTTCACATTGTCTTCTATTTTGTGATATAATCTCTTTAAATGTCCAAATAACTCATCAATATTTCTTGAAATTTCAGATGCAGACAAGTTTACGTATTCTGTATTGCCTCAAGATTCAGGTCTTGGTGAGGGCAGCTGGGCAGGATTATGCTTCAGTCCAAGTGAATTGTTCACGGTTTTCTATTTCTTAATTGAAGATTTTTAAACTCTTAGAATCATTCCTTCTGCTAAGTTCAAGATGCTTACTAGTCAACACATTTACTGATACACACACAACACACAAACATATATCTTCAGAATAAAAAGTTACTGTGTTTGTTTGCATATTGTGGAACCGTAGTTGAAACTTGGTTAGTGATTGTTGATTCCCATTGTTATTTTTTCATTTTATAACTCTTCAAGTTTCAAGTTCTAATACAGACACACGTACACTTACATCCTGAAATCTGATTTTAGATGGAAAGAGGGGAGAGTATAAAGAAAAAAGATATATATTAGATGCTCTTTTCTAGCTTTATTTAACCAGAAAAGTTATCTTTTTCCCTATGGATCTCACCTATATACTACAGTAACCCACTTTGCTACTGTGTTTTAAATTTCTTCCAGGCAGCTGTTGCTCATAGTTTCGGCAAAACCGTTGATATTTATGACCAGGATGTCCATGTTCGGACATTACGCACGTAAGTACTTACATAAGTTGCATTATTCATTCTAGTTATTATGCTACCTTTTTGGTGAGGTTCATTATCTTATCAGGTCTATCCACATTGAAAGCAGGGTTTACAAGCAAGGCACACAACTGCATTCTAGTTTGTTCTATTAGCTATAGGAACTATAGTTGATGGTAAAAGTCAATTAGCTAACACAAACTCCTTAAGGAGGATATGGAAGTACAACATCAAACATTTTGCAAGCAATGATAATAGGCTGCCAAGTGCCAAATTACCATGCCTAAGATTACCATTCTAAGGGGAAAATAAACAATTTTCAATCTATCAAGTTACGTCCTTCAGATTTTCCATATTAATTCGCTTCCTAATACACCTCTCTAGTTGCATGACCACTCATTTTAGAGCTTTGAAGATAGAGGAGTAATAAATGGGACAGTTGGACGGAATAGATGGTTTTTGAATGAAGTTGTTTCAGTTTCTTATTTTAAAAAACCAGTGCAGATAACTCTTCCATCCTTCAGAATGATCCCCTTCTTTCACCTATCAAGCTTCCCAGAAATTCTCCCTAAATGCAATGCTAGTTCTGGAGGTTCTAAAAAGGACCCGTTTCATTGTCCTGTAACTTCTCTTTTTAATAATGACATGAGAGTTTGGATCACAGGGCTTAGCGTGATAGAAATTCATTTGGGCTGACCTGAAAAGTCTTGCAGGGGTCTATGCGGACAATAGGTGCTTAGCAAGAGATTCCAATAGGATTAGAACTAGAAGGATTTACGAGAAATTTGTTCACGGGAGGAGCTAGAAATATGTGAATATTTAACAAGAACTTGAATGGTTCAATCTTCTTTTGCTTTTAACGTTTTTGTTTCACTTCAGTTTTGAGTGATGAAAGATGCCTTGGAATTGTCTTTGTTAGCTTCTTAGAACTCAAGGACACAGTTGTACAACCTATAGAACAGATCTTGTTCAAGTAAGGTCGTAATTGTCTTTTTTTAGCTCCATAACAAAACTCTTGAAATTCTTCTAGGGTTGCTTTTATGTGCACTTTACACATGCTAATAAGAATTTTTTTTCCCCTCCGAGTTGAGAACTTGTTGAGAAATAATGTGTAAGAGGCCAGTTTGTTTCTTTGTCATGGCATATTATGGCCTTTTTTGGGCTTCACTTTCATTTGTAATTAAATGAATTCTTGGACAACTGTTCTTGTTTCGTCCTGCTAAAAAGATTAAAATTATTATTATTTTTTATTTTTTTAAATTACTGTTTCAGACTGTTATATCCAACTGCATTGAGCTTCATTCAGAATCTTTCTTTTGGGAATGGAAGCTCCGTATTAGCTGTCACCGAAGGTTGTCAGGTAGTAGTGTTATGAGACTGCGCTACTTCCTAATGGGTCTTTTATTTTACCTTCCATCTCCTTTTCATCTAATACAATAACTGCAGTTGACGATCTGGGATTTGAGAATGAAAGAAAACGGTGGTTGTCTGCAAAGAATATGTGGCTCTGTTGGTGATAACTTCTATGCTGTCCGCACTTCCTCAAATGGTGATATTGCAGTGGGTGGAGCTGATCGAACTATAACGATCTATGATCCTCGAAGGTGATTGCTATTGAACTTTGTTACAATTACAATTTGCATAGGTTTCCTTTCTCCGTAGTCTTTGATTTTTGTACAGAAATCTTTCGAGACCAGAACACGGATTTTTCTGTTTTAAATTATTTTCTTGCATGGAGGTTTGCTTAAGAAATTCCAATTCTTGAGACATACACTTTCGATACAATTCCTTCATTTATAAACAATACACAAGTTCATAACATGCTGATGCTAAATAGTATGATTGTATTGAATGTACACGATCGTCAGTAATCTGTCAATTATGCTCTACAAGGATATGTGGTGAGAAAATAGTGTATTTGCAATTGAGCATGCTTTCAATTACTTCAC
This sequence comes from Benincasa hispida, assembly GCF_009727055.1. Lineage (NCBI taxonomy): Eukaryota > Viridiplantae > Streptophyta > Magnoliopsida > Cucurbitales > Cucurbitaceae > Benincasa > Benincasa hispida. Next base: position 42,952,429 of record NC_052352.1, read on the forward strand.
CCCGACTAAATGACAAAATTCACATTCTAATTTAGGTGGTCAGCATTATCAAGATGGGTTCACTGCTCAAAGTATGAGGTTAGTGAGAGACTCCTCCTCCCCACACACACAAAAAAAGGGGGGGAAAAAAAAGAAAAGAAAAGAAGAAGAAGAAGAAGAAGAAGAAAAAGAGTATTGTTTAAAATAATAATAATAATGATTTTCCTTTTGCACTCTGGTCACGAAGGTCTGCATCGCTGGTCATTATTTCCTTGGTACAGGTCAAGGTTGTTTTATATTTTATGAGAATGTGCAATGGATGGTTTTTTATGCCCTATGTTGTTGTAACTTCATTCATTACGCTTATTATTCGAAGTACACATCAAAATTTTACAAAACACGTGTTAATGTAGAAAGGCTACTTTGCTTCTGGACTATTTTTATCAAAATACTAATGGGTTTATATGATAGTAATGCTTGTACATTTGTGAACCGACATAATAATGATATCTCTACTGCGTATTGGAGGACAGATCTGCTATTAGTTGATGGCTAGCAGTCAACATGACCCTTTCTTCCTGTTCTTAAAGATGTTTTGATGCATTATTTACACATCTATGTAATTTACTAAACTGTATACCAATGCCCCATCTTTTGTACTCGCAGATTACAGGACTGGCTTTCTCATCGATCGACTCTGATTACATTTATGTCCAGGGAGTTGACTATGAGGTAAGCTTATTGATTAATATGGTTCTTCCTGTCAAGTGCAAGGGTCATGGAGTCTCTCGCATCGACATATATTGACATATAGTTTTATCCCTTAGCTTGCCCAGGAACTCTTGTTTAGAGGAAATTTCCCTATACTTTAGTATCTTTGCTTAGGAAACCAAAACTGATCTCATCATATTTTCTCCTTGTGTAACAATGTTCCTACTCAAAAAGTGTATGGGTATTTTCTCATTTGACTGTGAGAGTACATCTCAATGATGCATTATATATATGCCTTTCGGGGAGTTCCATTTTGCAAATTTCATTCGGGATAGCTTTCTTTGGTTATCTTTGGTGTGTTTTTGGTTTGTAATAAATTGTGTTGCTCGATGATGGAGGAGGTGTTTCATCAAGCATTTTCAGGACAATGGAGGGGCCCTTCTGTGTGCAATTTTTGTTGGTATCATGTGATTGAATGGCTTGAGAAGATTGAGATAAAATAGGGGATTTCTTTAGATGGATTAAGAGTCCTTTGAGGAGGCTGTGGGTTATTTCATTTTTTTCTCATTACCCATTTATATTCTTTCCTTTGTCTTAGATTGTAGCCTAAATTCTCACTAAAGAAATTACATCTCAATATGATGACGAATTGAGATTATATATGATATTGATAAAGTTTCTTTTTTCAATCTCATTCTTGTTCTGTTTTCTTCATTTGAGACCTCCAATTTAGACCTGATACTTCACGTGTGTTCCATTCTTTCTTCTGGATGAGGTGTCAAGTGAACTTGCATATTTCCTCAGTAATTCAAATTTTCCGTGAAACTTAACAAAGGATCTCATTATCATAATCTTTACACGAAAGAGTGATGGCCACTTTATAAGGCCTCGTATGATGCTCTTGTGCTGATATTGGGGGTTTGTCTAAATATTAACTTGAACGTGGAGATCATGCAGGTTTTTTGTGGACAGTGGAAAGAACGCAAGAAATCATTTTCATTAAGAGGAGACTCAAATTGGCTTGGGTTTAGTAAGGTATCAATTTTCTCTGTATGTTGCATCAATTTGGTGCTGTTTGACACAAATAATAATAATAATCATAATAATAATAAGAACAATAATACTTTGCTACATTTGGAGTTATATTAGCCGTGTAAATTCAATGCTGCCTTTGGATAATTTTTCGTGAGCAAGTCGAGTTCGCATGTTAGTAACTTCACTTTAGAGTAAACTGAACCTGACATCTTGACCTCTGATAAGTCTATCGTGATGTTACCTTCGAACATCACCCTGAGTTACTAGCAACCAAATTTGGATGATAAAGATATCTTTGTAAAAGTCATAATTGAAAGTCCTGATAATTTCCCATTAATGGGAGGGGTTTGGAGAAAGCATGTTGACAAATAATCATCCTTTATTCAAATTTAAGATTTTCTGCCTGAAGAAAATCTAATCTGATGTCTAATCATCCATTGGTTTCTCAAGATTATATCAGCCCATTATTGGGTCTTCGAGAAACTGTTCAATTCCTTATAATCAATATAAAGACAATTGCTCGTGTTGTTTGGGGAAAATGATTATGACATATCTGTTCTACGTCATATTTCAGAGCTGCAGGAGGGACGTCTTAGGCGGATGGTGTGATTCAGGTAGCATCTTTTTGACAGATGTTACCTGCGACAGCAAAGACGACACGTCAAATGGCTTCGTCAATGGCCTTTCCTGAGTACACCTTCTGCTGTCTTCTCTTAACGGTACTCTTCCTCCTGATATCAATAATTTTAAGTTAGTTCTGAAGCAGCTAGTTAGGTTTTAGTCAAACAATCCTTTGATTTATTACTCATCAGTAGCGCTTATTCAATGCCCTGTCTACTTGAACAGTTCGCTTTATACATTGTTAGGTGATTCTAGTACCCTTGCACATGTGATAACCCCTTACTCTGCATAGTATTTAAGCAACTTCATTCTGTGATGGTGGTTACACTGATGAGATTGTACTTTGTTCTCACCCACCCCTTTTTTCTCAAACTAATAATTATAATTACCATCGAAACAAAACACAAATGATGTGTTTGGTCCAAGGAGTTGGGAAATAGGAATTTAGCCTAAGGAATTTGTAGGTTACTAAAAAATATCAACTTTATACCTTATCAACTCTTTACACTATGGGTCCCAGGATTTCACAACTTCCTGGATTTTATAACCCTTTGGAACTGACAATACCAACCTTTGTCCCAAACATCCCCAGACGGGTTGTTTGGATCCCCAACTTCAAGTGGGTGGAGTAACCTATTAGTCCACTCCATGTTTGGGGCTCCATAAGAGTTGATGTTTTCAACTATTATAACTTACCATTAGTTACAGTATTACTATTTCAAATCTCTCTTTAGTACAGTGGTGGTTATTTTCCACTCATCATCTCTCTCTCTTTGGTATTGTGTTTACTATTTCCTATCCAAACTAAAATAATATACACCCCAAACACAGATTATTACAAACCAGACTAAAATAATTTACACCTCAAACACAGAGACTATTATAACTTAGAAAATATAATAACCAACTCAACGCCCCAAACACCCCAAATATTTGACCAGTGATATGAATTATTACAAACAGGGAGGAAAGCTAAACTCTTTGGCCATAGAATATTACA
>NC_052352.1:42955779-42976813 GCF_009727055.1 Benincasa hispida
AAAAAAAAAAAAAAAAAAGGAAAAAAAAGAAAAATTCTTCTAGTGCAACTACTGGGTGGGATGGGATAGACTCTATTTCAATTTCAATGGTTATGATGAAGCAAATCTGAATGAAATGGATTTTTCAGGTAAATCAAACAGTCTTAGCAACAAGGAACCACTTGATTTGATTGGACTGGGTCATTTGAGATAGGTTTGGCAAATAAAATCATTCGATTTGGAATAGGACAGACTTGAAAGCCATGGATTAGTGGTCCTCAAAACCCCTCATTTTGAGGCTTTCTAAACTTGATTATGAACATTTCAAAGTCAAAAGGGTCAAGAAATGCTGGATCTGGGGCTTGCTGTGCCCTCTAGTTGGGTAGCGTTTGTGGGGGTTTTAACCCCTTTCTTTCATCACAGCAACTAGGGAAACCTGAAAAGTGTAGGGCCCCCTTTCCCTTTCTCTGATATCATCCATCGGATCAAACAGCTCACCAACTGCCATCAACTTACATTATCTAGTTTGGCCTTGTCTTAGCTGTTCTTCCATCACATTTCTTCCCGTCACATCTCCTTCTCTGTGCTCTTTTCATTCTAGGTTTAAATCATATTTTGATCTAGTTTTTCATTTCCTATTTGTTTTGTGTTCGTCTCTAAACTTTCAGACATTCTATCATGGGTTATGAACTTTGCATAAAAATCTATCATTTTGGTTTTTTTCATACTTTGAGTTTCATTCCATTTTAGTCTACGTACTTTCAAATGTCTAAATTTAATCTCTATATTTTCTATAAATCTTGAAAATAGTACTTACGGTTGGTTTATTATTGATGTTTAAGGAAAAGGTCTATTGATATCTCCTTTATAATTTTGGAATTATATTCACATAATTGTTTTTCATAAATTTATTATTATTTAACTATAATTAAAATTAATTTTGAAGAACTAAATTGAAAGTATATGAAAAACAGAGACTAAATTTGAACCATTTAAAGTAAAGACAAACGGAATCAAACTTCTAAGTACCGGATCAAAATGATATTGTAACTTAATTTGTTCTATAAATTGCGTATTGTAGACTTTTTTTTTTCTTTCTTTCCGTCAATATGTGGGGTGGAGGAATGATAGCACAAATATTGTGTTAGTTGAGTTATATTCATTTTGGTTATGTATTATAGAATTAAACTTATAATTAGTAGTCAATATTTCGGTTGGTAGAGAAAAAAAAATAGTGGCAAAAATAGATTTATATACGAACTTCAAGAATCGAGACTTGAAATGAAAATTAAGTAATAAAAACAGAAATTTAGACCTGTTTTTCATGTTTCTTCCTTTTGAAGGGGAAAAAAAGAAAAGAAAACATGGTTTACTTTGGAATTAGTTGCTTAAATTTTGAAAGTCTAGAAGGGGAGGAGTTTCACACGTGTAGCGATAGTTTAAATTTAGGTGGAAAGTTTCAAAAGGCTAGAGATTAAAATATTAGTGAAGCCTATGATATTGGACAGTGATTGTTCCAAAAAAGTGCTTCACATTTTTCATTCCTTTTTATATTTTCAAAGTGAAACCCAACGAAATGGTCAACTCTTTGAACCATCCTTTTTCAGGAATAATAAAATCTTGGAATTCAAGTTACTTTCCCAGCTGATAAGGACTTTTAATTAAGATCCATGCCTCCATAATTTTAGTAAAATTAGGATTCTTAATGTCCACTGGCTGTGTATATATATTAAAAATGTTGTTAATAATGGTTAAAGAAAGTTTTTTGTGTTATTTATTCTTTAAAATTTTGAATTAAAAACTAATTATTTTTAATTCTCCTTCCCATCTTAATTTAATGATATTTGGGGTACAATATGTGTGTCTAGGAGTGACAAAGTTAAGGATTTTGAGAAACAAGAAATATAAAATAAATCTCAAATCTCACCAAGATTTTGGGTGTGTTTGGAATACATTTTCAAGGGTATTTTGAATTATATTTTTTTTCTCAAATCAATCCAAAGGTCTTTTGTACATTTTTTTTTCAAATTTTGGAAGACCTTTGGAGGAGTGGAGTTGTGAATTCAAGGATTTGCGGTGTAAGGAGTTAACAAGGCATAAAATTGAATTTTTTTACTCGTGGTGTTCACAACTCTATTTAAAATTCCTACTCTCTCAACTCTTTGGATCAAACACTCCCTTAAATAGTATTTGTTTTCATTTTTCCAGCTTAATTTAAAATCCTCTTCCACTCTTAGAAGCTTTAAACGTCTATAAGTAATGTACATGAGCATAATTTAACTACCATAAAGTTTGTATTATTGATCCCGAATTTAGAGCTCAATTTTTTCACTTCACATTGTAAGAGAACGCGTGTAAGGCGTTTATTAATTAATTGTTAATAAATAAGATCAATTTCTCTGAAAAGAGAAGAAAACTAAATCTGTTATGGGCCATCAATTTTTTTTTTAAGAAAAACCATCTAAATAAAATCTATATTTCTTCCAAATACATACAAATGAGAAAATTTATAACATAATTCTTAATAAGCTAGTAAAGGAAAAATGGAAGGGGAAGAACAAAATATCCGCATATTAACGAAAATTCTCTACTATCTCTTTAATGGTAAAATCTTTAAAAGTTTGGTTGGTTGGCAATCTGTATTTTATTTTATGTTTTCAAATCTATTGATTTTAGCAAATATGTGTTTGATAGACAATTCAGATTATGTTTATGAAAATTGTTTTCAGATTCTAATATCCAAATAATGCAAATTTAGAAAACAACATTGTTATGTTTTCGTTAAATCTAGATCTTGAATTTTAAATTATAAAAGATAGAATTATATTAAATAAAGAAAAACATTTAAAAATAGTATGTTATGCTATAAACTCAATTTATTTTTTTAAAAAATTGAGATATGTATTATAAATTATATGTTATTATAAGATAATAATTAAATCGAAATTCAACCGAATCTGTGTCAAACTTTACCATCCAAAAAAGTTTTTTTTTTTTTTTTTCTTTCTGCATCAAGAGTTCAAACAAGGTTTGGCTTAATCTAGTAAGGTAAAAACGGCCTTGTTTTGGACGGTAGAATGGGGAGAGGGGGAAGGGAGAAGCAGGGCTCGATCGATAGGGAGAGGAGTCGTGCAAGAACGCGGGATATAGCAAGTAAGCAGCAAGATTATCTCTTGTTGACCGACTAATTAGGTGGGGACATGATTCAAACCTGCAGTCTTCAGGTCATGGGGCTGATGAGTCGACCAATTCCTCTACCCCGCTTCTTCCCCTTATCTTTCTTTCACTATTCCTACCCTTGGGGTTGCTTGGTCGGTCTCGAACCAGTGCTTAGTAAGCTAGGTCAAGGCCCCTTGTATAGGTTGGAGCTTCAAAGCGGACCTTCTTATTAGAGAAAGGAGAAAGGACTTTTTCACTTGCTTACTAGGGTTGATCGCCTACACGTCTTGTCTTTACTATTAATTAGTTAAGGGTTATAAATTGATCTCTTTTTCCCCTTTAAAAAAGAGACATGAAAGAAAGAAATCTATCAAATACATAATTTTTTTTTTCATAATAAAAATCAAACAACAGATACCAACCTTTGTAAATGGGTTAATTATGGATTCAGTCATTAGTGTAATAGAAAAGAAAAAGAAAAACAATAAAAAAGAAAAAGGAAGGGAAAAAAATTAATATAAAGTAAGGTGGGAAGGTATAAGAATGATGCAAAGTTGGTTTTTTGTATTTTGACTGAGAGACCATTTCTTGTTTGTTAGGCCAATGACAAATCTCTAATCCAATTTCAAAACACTTTGCATTTAGACCCCTCAATTTCTAAACTTTTCACATCACCTCTTCTTTTTGGCCCCCACTCTTTTATTTATTTATTTTTCAATTTATCATCCATTGTCTAAGCCCATCATATTTTTTTAGGACCACAAAATGCTTCCTACCAATAAAATATCAAGGACCCACACTTTTCCTTTTCATTCTAATTATTTTAGTTTATTTATATTTCCATCAAAATTAAATCAATACTTTTTATATATATATAATATGAAGTGTAACCATATGGTTATTTATTCTTTGTCATATTAAAATATTTGAAAGTTTTGAAGTGTTCAAGACTTCCTTTTTGTCACATTGGTTTTACTTTTTCAGAGGAACAAAATTCCAAAATTCCATCAAATCAATAGCTGCACATTCCAATTTAAATTTTTTGCTTGGTGCCCAAGCTTGGTTTACTTAAAAAATACTTCTAGTCCTAAACTTGAATGAAAGTAACAATTTAGTTTATGAACTCAGTTTGTAACAATTTAATCTACGTATTTTCAATTTTGTAGAGATTTAGTCTTTTAATTTTAATATGTAATAATTTAATCCTTATTATTTCATATTTGTAGCAATTTTATCCCTATATTAAAAAAATCATCAAAATTAGATGTCAATCTTTATTATTATATTGAATAGATTTTGTAGTTTACTAAAAAAAAGCGAGTCTTAATTAGTTTATCAATTTATTTATTTAAGAAATATCATTAAATTTTAATACTAAGTTCTATAATAAAGACTAAGTTGTTACAAATTTTAAAATATAGAGATTAAATTGTTACATTGTAAAGTTTATAGACTAAATTGTTACTAAATTGAAAATATAATGATTAAATTATTACAAATTAAAGAGAGAAGAACAAACGGTAATTATACCGATTAAAATCTTTTTTTAGTAAACAATAACAAGAGAGAAAAACAAACAAAGTTATCTTTGGTGGGTGATCTTTAACGCCAAATTGTCAAGAATCGATGTTATGGAAGCCAGCTCATGAGTAGGTAAGTTACAAACTTACAACAACAATTAACATGAAGTCATGGATTAAACCACAGCGTAGCAATTTAAACCTTAAACTATAATTAAATTAATTTCAAGCCTCTTATTTTCACTTGATCTCAATAAAAATCACCTAATAGAATTATTCTTATCCCAAAATTTTATCAAAGTAGCAAATAAACTTGTCAGGTAATTCTTTCTTTTTGAGTATAGAAAAATAAAGGTAAACGTGAAAATGAAAACTACTTATATCAATTTTTTAAAAAAAGAAAAAAAAAACATTTTTTGTCGTTAAGTTTTGGGTTTAGTTTTCCTATGATCTCTAAGTTTCAAAATGTTATACATTTTACCCCTAGTTTTGAATTTGGTTTCAATTTAGTTCGTAAGTTTCAAAATGTTACCGTGAAATTTGAATTTTGTTTCAATTTGGTCTTTAGATTTCAAGATTTACACCTTTAACCTTGAGTTTTCATTAAATACTCATTTTAAGTCATTAGCGTTGATGTCTAGAATTAATTTAAAATAATTATGAAGTGAATTTTAAATTTAAATTTTAACAATGATGAAAAACAGTGAAACTTAATTAATTATAATTTTTTTCAATTAAGTAATAGACATTAATACTAAAGACAAAAAAAATGATTATTTAGTGAAAAATTGATATTAAAAGTGTAAATATTTTGAAACAAAATTTAAATCGCAAGGGTAAAATTGTTACATCCTAAAACTTCTAAATTAAAATCAAACTCAAAACTTAAGGATTTCTAATATTTTGAAACTTATGGATCAAATACAAACTAAATTCAAAACCTATAGATCAAAAAGGTATTTTTAAAAAAAATATATATTAGTATCCATTTGATTCTAGTAATTTCTTATGTTATTTTTTGTATGTGAATAACTCATATACAAAGTAATGTATTAATAGTTTAGAAATGAAATTTAACATTTAATTTAAATTGGTTCACTTATGAAAAATTTAGAATATTAATGAAAATAATTATTTTTCATAATATTAATAAGTTCAAGGATCTCCCATGTCTAGAAGTGTGAATGAATTTTTGTTTTAAAAAAGGGGAAGAATGAAGTGGTTAAACTTTTTCTGTTTTTGTAGATCATTATAATATTATACATATTCTTTCAAATTAATAATTCCCAAAAGTTTTAAAGTAATAATATAGTTGTTTCTTATTTTAATAGAAGATCATGATGTAGTGTGAATAATAGTTAAATCACTACTAAATATATTGATTCTTTTTTGCGTTTTGGAGATACCTTTAAAGTAGCTTTCTACCTTTTAGGGCTAAAATTTAATGAACACATGTTTCAAATATTGAGTTTTCATCTATAGCTATTTCCTTAGAATAAATGAAATAATGTGTGATGTTTCTTTTTATGAAAGTTTTAATTTTAGGATTGTTTTTATATATAGCAAAATGAGAAGATTTATTTACAAATATAGTAAAATGTCATTGTCTTAGACATCTATTAGTGTTTAGCACTGATAAATAGTGACATTTTGCTATATTTGAAGATATTTCCAGCATTTTTGTTATTTAAAACTATTATGTTTAATTTTATTTTAGTTTATATACCTTTAACAATAAACTACGAAATCTATGTTTAATACGAAAAAAGGAGATAATATTTAACTTATATTATTGTATACTCATAGACCAAAAAGGTTTAACTAAATACAGATATTCTTAAAACTACTTAGACTAACAAGACACCTCATGAAAATTTGGACACAAGACACGTTTTTTATATTCAGGGACTAAAAAAGTAATTTTAATTAGAATAAATGTTACCATTTTTATTTTATCAATGCTACATTCACTAAATAGTTTCAAAATAATTTATAAAAAAAAAAAAAGAAAACTAAATGCCAAGGATGTAAAAATATCGCAGTTAATATTAATATCAAAAAATCAATTCTACGTAAGTAAATCATCGATGGATATTTCTGTAAATATAAAAATAGAAAATATTTAAATTAATAAATAAGTTGTTTGTATTTTCAAAATAATTTATACATTCTGATACTAGATTGAAACCAATAGATAAGATTTTCTTTTTAAAAAAATACATATATTTAAAAAATATATATATATATATAGGAGATATCAATTTATTATTATATTTTAACCTAATTTTTTCACAAACAAAATATAATTCTTACATAAAATATTAACTGTTATGTAATTAAAATATTCAAAATCCAACCTCCAATGTATGTGACACACAACTCATTTAAAATAAATAAATAACCGCATCATCTTCCATACATTGTATATCCTTTCTTTTAAATAAATATAGCATTTATAATACATGTGCTCATTAATGAAATTACAAGCAAAGTATGGCAATATTCATCTATCTTAGGGATTATTATGAAAAAATAAAAGTATTTTATGGATCATTTCTATATATTATTATTATAATAATAATAATAATAACAATAATAATAATAATATCTCAAAATCATAATAATGTAATAAAGACATTCTCCTCACCTGGTCAGACTCAATCATACCATCTTATTTATCTAAAATATTATAAGTACATTCATTTAAACATATCCAAATTTAGTTTATTCCATATTATATTATATATTTTAAAAAGGGAAAAATTATCAATTAGTACAACAATACCCAAAAAGATTTGAGCAAATCAACATCAATAAAAAAAAAATACAAATCCAAATTGTGTTAAGCAAATTAAAATGTTTTAACCTAAATAGGACGTAACATGACGTCATGTAATTGTGTCATTCAATTATATCAAATTGAGTACTAATAATAATTAAATAAACAATAATTTATGAAAATGACTAAAATGAATATGATTTAATTGACATAAAGTTTATTATCTACTTTGAAGTTAGAGATTCGATTACTTTACCCTACGTACCCTGCAAAATAAAAATTGTGAAAATGCAATATTAAGTTTTGATGAAAAATAATTAAGACATTTTTTTAAAAAAAAAAAAATAATAGATTTACTTTAATTTAACCATGGGCACTAATAATAATATAAATGTTGTAGATAAGATTATAAATTTCTTTGTGGTTATTGTTTGTTAAACTCATAAATCATCGCTAAATTATTCTTAACCATTTAAAAAGTTTATTTGATGGATAATGTGAAAATTAACTAGAGAATCAATGAAAATAAAGTTATATTTCATGTTTTCAATTATGTATTTAGGAGTAGATTCACAAATTGAATCATAATTTAATCAAATTATTTTATAACGTGTTTGATATTTAGTTTATAATAAATTATTGTTAATTTATTTATGAATATGATTTATGTTTAAAAATATTATATAATTACTATTTTGTAATATTATATAGTTTATAATATATTACATAATACATATTATAATTTTTTTATAAAAAAAAATAATTGAGCTTATAACGTGACATGTTGTATTTTTTAAGGTTTTTTTAATCTTTATTCAATATAGTTGTACATTTTAAAATTTGAAATTTAAAATTTGTACACAATGACATAAAAATGTTGTTTGGATCAATAATCTGAAAACACTTTTTCAAAAATAAAATCTGAATTGTCTACCAAACATTTTCGAACTTAGTGAATCAAAATTTAAAACAAAATCCATATGTTCTAGTAAATTTTAAAAAGGTAATCGACTCAACATGGTAAAACTTATCACAAAGACAGCTTATTAGATTTGATTAATCGAAAGTTTTAAGAAGCTACGAGACGAAATTGAAATAAAACGATAATGTAAAAATCAAATTTAAAATTTAAAATTTAACATATGATGTCTTGTTAAATAGTTTGAAAATTTTATATTTGCTTGATTTTTTCTTAAATCTAACCGGTGCATTTTCTTGACTTATATGATAATTAAATATAGAGTTGGAGCATTTTGAATCGGTCTATAAATTTTTAAAATACTTTATTCGCAAAGAAAAAAAATACTAAATTAATTTTTTATTTGTGAAAGAAGATATTAAATTACTTTATATAAGTTTGATGGATGTCGCATTCATATTTAAGATATTATAGCGATACTAGTTTCATTTTATATTATATTATTATTTTTTCAAAGGTATTGAATTAATACGTTGAATGAAAAAATCAAATCTCTAAATTTGAAGTTGATAGTAAGTAATATGTCAGTCAAGCTATATAATTTTTACAAAATTTGAAAAAATATTTTTGTCAGATAAAATTAAAATACGACTGAATTATATATATATATATATATATATATATATATATAAACATCCTTAAAAACATCTCTACTTTTTTAAAAATGGTAATATTATTCTTAAATTTTTATAGAAATTTCGAAGTTATTTTGAGTACAAATTCATTAGAATTTCACATGTAAATCAAGATTTGAAATGATGTAGGGAAGATTCAAAATTTTTATTCTACATTATCACATACTATTCTTCCGTATTCCAATTTATGTCTCAAATTTGAAAGACTTTGTAGTGAAGATAGTTTTGAAACACTTATAAAATATTAAGAGAGATATTGTAAATTGTAAAAGTATAGAGGTCTTTTTTAAAAAAATAACGAAGTTAAGAGGTTAATTTTTATAATGGTTTTAAATATAATTTTTGTCTTTATATTTCGAAATTTGTTCAAATTTAATCCCTGCACTTTCTATTGTTCAATTTTAATGCTTATACTTTCAATATATCTTAAATTTAGTATTCTTTTTTTGAGAAGTAGAAATGGTTAGCCAAAGACTTCCGTCAAAGAAATGAATAGGGTCCCAAATAACGAGAGATATGTAAAAAACAGGTCCGATTACGCCTATTCCTAATCCTAGTCCTTACTACTAATTTATTCTTGATTTCTTTAAAACTTTTAGTCACCCATTAACATTTTTACTATAAATTTTGATAACATGTTCACATACTATATTTCTTTGTATAAAAATTATTGTTATTATTAGTTAACCAATCTTCGATGAATGACTAAATTTAAAAACAATATTTTAATTAAAATAATTTAGGGTTTGAAAAAACAAGAAAAAGAAGGGAAAAAAAAAAAAAAAGAAAGAAGGAATTTGTTAAATAATTTGAATTTGCAAATTGAACAACTGCCGAAGAGAGACACGCGGTGGTAATTTCTCCCAATAAAAGGGGCGTCCCCTAGGTTTTTCTTTTGCATCTCAAACCAATTTTCTCATCATCATCGCCATTTCTAAAAATTTCTTCAATTTCAGTCGCCATTTTTCTCTCTCTTTCGATCCTTCTTTCTCTCTCTCTAACCCTAATCTCTGTTCTTCCATTTTGAGTGGTTCAATTTAGATCTCCCCTTCAAATTTCTGGCGTTGATTTAGCCTAGTGGCTGAGTTTGGGGGAATTTCCATTTTGGAGTTTTCAATTTTGTGTTTGGTGAAAGGAAATTGATTGATTGATTGATTATCGATCGGTTTCATTTGGTTTCCTTCTCGTTGAATTGGGGAATTTCCCGATTAGGGTTTCTGGTTCGTGATATGTGAAAAAGGAGTTTCTTTGTGCGAGGATGCCAGCTACAGATTATCAGGGTTCGTCGGCTTCTTTTACCAACATTGGCCGCCCGGTTCAGAGTATTCGCCGAGATCAGCTTTACGCTATGGATGGTTCTCCGACGTCTCACGAGCAGGATCTTGATTCCTTTCAGAGACAAGTTGCTGACCGGTTTTTGGACCTTGCATCCGTCGGTCCTGAGGAGTTGCTTTCCCTATCATGGGTTCTGAAGCTTTTGAATTCCTTCTTGTGCTGTCAGGAGGAGTTTAAACTCGTTCTCATCAGCCATAAATCTCAAATCTCTAGACCCCCTTTGGATCGTTTGGTTGCTGATTATTCGGAGAGAAGCGTTAAGGCGCTTGATGTGTGTAATGCGATTCGTGATGGGATTGAGCAGCTCCGGCAATGGCAGAAGCTTTTGGAGATTGTTCTTAGTGCGTTGGATAATTGTAATCATCAGAAGCCTCTTGGAGAGGGTCAATTTCGTCGTGCCAAGAAGGCACTCATTGATTTGGCTATTTGTATGTTGGATGAGAAAGATTCGCATACCTCTGCTCTTGCCCATCGCAACCGTTCTTTCGGACGGAACAATGCCTCGAAGGATCCACGGTCATTGGGTCACTTTCGATCGCTCTCGTGGAGTGTTTCACGATCGTGGTCGGCGGCGAGACAGCTGCAATCGATTGGTAACAATTTAACGGCCCCTAAAGCGACTGAGCTTTTGACTACAAATGGGCTTGCAGTTCCTATCTTTACCATGAACATGGTGTTATTGTTTGTAATGTGGGCGCTGGTGGCGGCTATTCCTTGCCAGGATCGAGGCTTGCAGGTTCATTTCTCTTTGCCTCGAACTTTCCCATGGGCGGCTTCAATCCTTCAACTTCATGATCGAATTGTGGAGGAGTCCAAGAAGCGAGATCGAAGAAATTCCTGTGGGCTGTTAAAGGAGATTAATCAGATTGAAAAGTGCACGCGTCTCTTGAATGATTTTGCAGATTCAGCTCAGTTCCCATTGGCAGAGGAGAAAGAAGCAGAGCTGAGACAGAGAGTGCAAGAGCTAACCACAGTTTGTGATACTCTGAAGACTGGATTGGACTCACTGGAGCGGCTGGTGAGAGAAGTTTTTCACAGGATTGTTCGTAGCAGGACTGAAGGGCTTGACTCTTTGGGACGAGCGAATCACTCTGAATAGAATTGTTGGAGTTTCAGATCATGTTCTACTTTGGTTTTCATGGTTTCTTCTAGGAATAAGAGAGAACAGAGGATGAAAAATATGAAGACGAGAGTGTCAGTTACTAAATGGTGAGGGGACTCTTTGTATTTATTTACTCAGCGTATATTGTGTAAAGAAATTTGGATTTGAAAAGATTGGCATGGATCTTCTCCATCTGGTGGTCTTGGTAATGCCATATTGTTTTACAGTGCCATATTTATCAGCCCATGATTGACATGTATTGTTCATTGTTAGTTACACAGTCGTCTCTTGGTTCATGTTTTATACAATTGCTGCGAAAAATGACATTACTATCAAAAGTTTCATTTGTTTCTTTCGAAAATAGATTTGTGTTTTCTCGATGTTCTTTCTTCAGGATTTTGTGAGAGAGCTAATCAAAATGTTCATCTCCATTCATAGATAGGTTCTCTATAAAGTTCTTTCTATCCCATTGTAATGGTATTTCTTACTTATTTTGTGAGATGGGAACCTCTTCACTTCTCCTTCCCAATAAACATCCTTGGAAAGCATTATATCATCATTTCAGGTTTCTCCGAGCATTTCTTTCAATTCCCTCCTCCACTTTTGAAACAGTATGGTAAATCTGGATGATGTTTTGATATACTGAAAAGAAGGAATGAAATGTTAGTGTTACTATGGTTGTTCTCAAGAACCTAAAGGATAAAAAATTCAGTGGAACATATTGCGCAATTACTTTTTGAAAGGTGTCTTCTATCATGACTAGCCCCGCCCCTTTTGTCATAACTATTGTAATTTTCCTTCCTGTTAATATTATAAACTTGAAATTAGTGATTTAAAAACTGCTTGGTTCAAGCAGTTTTGTTTCTGACCAGATGAATGAATTTGTTTTTAGTTTATTTGAACTTCTTTGTTAAGCCGCTCCATAGGGTGGGAGAATCTATCTTGTGCACCATTCTGGTCTGTGGCTTCAAGGAAGAAGGATATGGTGGTCCAGGTTTTACACTTTGAAGTGACTGTCATGTTCCTTGTTCTGTGATCGTAAAAAATTGTTACCGACAGAATTGAAGGTCTTTGGGCGAAGCTTTGACAAATTAATTAGAATAATTGATCTTCTGATTATTTTATTACAGAGATTTGATATTGATTTGGTCTTCCACAGGATCTGCAAAGTTCGAGGAATGCTGACCCTTGAAGGAAAGAGAGAGAGTTTGACAACTTGGTCAGCATAATGGTAAGATTTATTCTTACACTTTTGGTCAAGTCTAAATTTGACTTAAAAAAATTATCATAACCAACTTATTTGGACTTTATCCTCTTTGGTTTGCAGAGTGGCATCTCTGCCGGGTTTGACTGTCTCCTTTCTCCACAACACTTTTTTTACAGTGCTAATCATAAAGTTAACTCCATACATTGCACCGAGAGTCTGAGACTAAAGAGTTTTTAGTGGCTTTGTTTGCCATCAAGGATGAGGTAAGGCCTTGTCTGCACACTACAGTTGGTAGTTGAAATTCATGTTTTTGTTCTTTTGTTGGGATCATGAAAGGCTGATTTTCCATTCCTTGTTTGGTTCTCCTGCTTTAGTCATGACGATTCTCTGTTTTGTTTAAGCATAACCCTCTTGGATTGATTTCACTTCTTCCATCTCTTTTCAGTCTCTCAAAATATTTTGGCCCCATTTGGTAATCATTTGAACTTTAGTTTTTAGTTTTCTAAAATTAAACTTATAAACACCTCTTCCACCTCTAAATTTCAATTTCTTGTTTTGTTATCTATCTTACTAATGTTTTCAAAAATCAAGCCAAACTTTGAAAACTAAAAACTAAGTAGTTTTTAAAAACTTGTTTTTGTTTTTGAAATTTGGCTAGGAATTCAACTTTTGTACATCATTGTAAGAAAATAAGATGAAATAGGCTTAATTTTCAAAAATCAAAAACAAAAAACGAAATAGTTACCAAACGGGACCTTTGTGTTTCTGTCTTTGCCTTGTTGTGCTTTGTGTTCCTAGTATGTATTGTGTGTACTGTATTTATTCATTTGATTTTTGTTGGTATTGGTCTTTGTAGTATGATCTTTCTTGATGAACCTCTTTTGAAAGAGTCATAAAAATTTATCAAATTCCACCAAGGAACCTCCTCTTGTAGAGTTTGACTTCTGTGCACTATATCTAAAAGTAAAACCTTCATCCGTTTTCTGTTGTTGTGCTGGTTGTTGGAATATATAATTGTTCTCGACTATTCCTTTTGAGAAATTCAACATTATATGGAATTCCACCTATGATTGGGGTCCTTCCCTAGTCCATCCTCTGGTAGAGTTTTGACTTCTACCATACACTGTAATCTAAACTTCACCCAATTTTTCTTAGTGTTGGTTTTTGTGGTATGGCTTTTCTGTAGGATGATCTCTTCTGATAAAAGTTGACATTGTTTTGAATCCCACTTAGGTCGCTCAATTTTGTAGAGTTTGGCATCTTGGGAATTCTGGTTTCTTCTTGTCCTTCTTGATTCTATCCTTTAGGGCATCCCTTACTATTCTATCCACAGTTGATGAACTGGCTTGGGGCCTACAAATCATGAGACAGGGTCCCATTCTTCATAATCTTTGATGTTAACTCTCTCTTTTCTATTAACCATTAGTTCATGATATTCTTTTCATGACAAAGGAAAGTAGAGCACCCACCAAAAATCAATATCCTTCAGCATGACAAGACACCTGTGATTTTATGTTCACAAATTCGACCATTCATTCAGAATCTTGAAAGATTCTTAGACCCAGAATTTAATGAACTTTGTATGTATCACGAGCCTACGGTTCCAACGTTTCACCATGGTGACCTACAATAAGTTCTCGCCAATAATCACGAACCAAAACGACCCCGTGAATGAAATAATGCTGAACGATGGGACTGAATCACAATCTAAGTTTCCTCCATAAATATTTGACTGGATTTTCCAACTTAAATGATATTCAGCCATATACAAATAGCATCTCCATGGATGAAGATATAATGGAGATTTGACCCTAGAGGAAATAAAGTGGCCATTTTAGCAGGTTGGGAAAAGATTGAGAATAATATTGGACTAGTGATTTTATTATCATTTCATTTATTTTTATGAGTAATTGAGTGTTGTAACTTTATAAATAATTTTCTTCATGAATTTGAATAATTAAAAAGTAGTATGCGTTGGAAAATATGGCCCCAAAAGAGTCTATCTTAGTACTAAAAGTAATCGATGAACTATCAAAAGGGGTCTAGTCATATATTTAATTTAAACCTTCTACTTTATAAAATATTCTTTGCTTTTAGATTATTATTCGTTGGCTTAGAACTAGAAAAATCTCATGTTATATTCCATTCGTGAGGAACGGGAGAAATTAACCCGAAATCAACTCAGTAATCATCCTAATACTAAGCAGAAATTTACTCTACTCAGCATACTTGGGTGATTTAATTGGTTAAGGCATTGTAACTTCGATTGTATAGTCGAATTTAGAGGGAAAAAAAAAAGCAAAAAGCCCTCCAACATCTAGTAAATAAAACCTTAATCCATGGGAAAAAAAAGTTAAAACTCAACCTATGAAACATGACAAATACAGTTACATGATACGGATATGATCGAATACGGCGATTTGTCAATTTTTAAAAAACTAAGATACGGATATGTATAAGGATACGTCATTTTTTAACATATATATTTGTAAAAAACGAGGATACTAATACATTGAAGATAGATTTCTTTCTTTTAAAAAATTTCAGATATAGATAAGTTTAATATACAAGTTAATAACAATAGCACAAAATGAAATGTAAGCACTGAAATACAATAAAAAAAAAAAAAAAAAAAAAAAAAAAAGCAACATCTAAGATGTTGAAGTACAATAGTTAATAAAATGCAATAGAAAAGTGACTTGTATTACAAAAAAAGAAGAAGAATATTAGAGGGAGAAGTATGAAGATAAACGAAGAACTTCTTCATTGAATTATTGAAAATATCCAAATGGTTTATATTTTGGTGGACTTTGTGGGGACTCAAATGTAAAGAAGAAAATTAGATGATTCTAAGGTTTGGTTTTTTATTTATTTTTTTCCTTTTAGTTTTGGACTCAAATAGTGAGCTTTTTAAATAGGTTGTTTAGTTTTAGATTGGGAAAGATTAAATGAATTGTTTGTTTTTTTTTTTAAAAAAAAAAATACGTATAGAAATATGTTCAAATCGTGTATCATAGATATGTATTATTTGGAAATATCGATATCCGATACATGTCTGATATGAATTTTTTGCCTCACATGAAATATATGTACTCCATAGAACTCAACTAACCATGAAAAGTATTCAAACGAAGTGACAAATACAATTATGAATTTACAGAATTTAGACGTTTTCAAGCTAGATTTGTTTGTTTTATTTATTTATTTTTCTTTTTTTAAGTATTTGTCAATTTATTTCGGTGAAATTTACAAATGACTATCTTAATGCCACTACAAAGCTTTGGTTGATTTAAGGCATTCATTTTGAAGTTCTTCAAAATGCTTTAAATTTATTTGGTTCTTTCTTAAAACAAGAAAAAGTATTTGAACAACCTACCATCAACTATGTAACAATGTCATAAACGGGTTGCAACTCGAAACCGATCCAAATTCTAACATGGATACGAGTTAAGTTTATGGATTGGGTCGAGTTGGCTGTCTTTATAGATTGAAAAGATTCAAATTAGTTCAAAAATTTAAAATTCTAACATTTTTAAATCGAAAGTTTGAAGATAATATATATATTTTTCAAAGGAAGATAATTTTAATCCAGTTAAAAAAAAAAAAAAGCCTTTTAAATGGCAAAAGAAAAGGTCATATACAACCTGTTCCAATACCTTCCCCACCATATGGCCATATATTTATTATCTTAGTGGGAGGAGAGAGAAGACTTTATATGTAAAAGTTAGAACATCCAAATGCATTTGATTGATTGTATCTCATCATCAACCATTCTAAAACATTACCATCATCATTTTTCTACACAAAAATTGGCAAACCCTAAAATCTCTCTCTTTCTATTGAAATAGAAACAAGATTGAAATTAAAGCCAACTTAATTAGAAGAGGAAATGCCATGATTACCTGCATTTTGCATACCAAATCTTTGTATTAGTACTAAGAAATTTCAAATTCAATCATCACTCTTTCAATATCATCAATGTCAAATATAAATAAACACACCCATATGTTTCCTTTCCCTTTTTTTTTTTTGTCCTTCAATCAAGCATGTAAAAGCTCCTCACTTTTCACTTTTCTCTTTTTGACTTTTGCCCTCATAAACACTTTTCCCTTATAAAATATATGAACTTGGCTCACAAATCAAATTGTCTAGTATTTTTACACTTTTACTTCTGTCTACATCTTCATTTTGTTTTATTTTCTTCATCTCAATTAGATACAAAACCTTACTGCCATTAAAAATTTGAAAATGGGGATTTTAATTTAAATTCAGGTATTTAAATATAGAGTCATTTGATAACTATTTAATTTCTTTTATTATTGATTTATGAAAATTAAACTCAGAGACCCATGATAAATGAGGTTTTTGATATATTTTTATTTTCTTTTTTGAAATTTGACCAAAAATTTAAATATTTTATTAAAAAAATAAGAAATCCATAGAAAAAAAAAAAGTTGCAGGATTATAAACATAATTTTCAAAAATTAAAAACCAAAAATTTTGAAATTAGAACCAAACTCAAAATAACATTTTTAGCCTTTAAATAATAAAATGACATTAGCCCTATCAATTCTAGAGAGAGAAATTAAGAGAGAGAGACAGAAGGGTACTCTATGTGTTCCATGGTTTGAAGTTTGCAAAGGGCGAATAGTGGCCGTGTCCACCTCGCCGGTGGGAAGTGGAACCGCCGGATTACTGTTGATAAACGCCAAACCTCCTCCTTTCTCCGGCACCGTGAACGGCAAGCTTGCACTCGGCGGCAAGCTTGGCGGCGGACTCGGCGACGACGCCCCCTGCCGTGGGTGAAACGGCCAAGGGTATGCCGGAGTAGACGGCAGAACTCCGCCGGAAATCGGCGCCGGAGCCGCCATCGGAGGGTTCTGTGGAGAAAGGTGGGAACTTTGAGATGGGGGTGAAGCAGAGACCTTCACAGCAAGCTTTTGAGAGCCATTGCAAGAACTTTTAGAGCCATTGTTGAAGGAAAAGAAGAAAATGCCAAGCCTTGATGGATGCCACTGAAATTTTAAAGTTCAAAAACAGAGAAAAACTTATCAGAAACTCAAAACCCAGATGAAAAAATTGGGAAAGAAGAAATTTTTATACTAATTTCACTAACCCCACAACTAAAAATGAGTAGAAACACAAAACCCAGATAGGAATTTGGATGAAAATGACAAATTTCCACTAATTTAGTAAACCCCACAAAGAAAAAAGACAGAGGACATTAGCCATTTTATGAACAATCGAGTTCCTTTAACTCAACCGATTTAGACATATACACTTGATGAAGATGTTAGAAGTGGAGTACTCATTCATAAAAGTAAAGAGAAAAGAGAGAGATACCATAAATGAAGTGGAATTGGGTTTGGTGAGAAGAGTGGCATGAGTGTAATTGCAGAGATTGAAAGCCCTTTGATTATGGAAAATGAAGAGCTCATAATGAAACTTGTGCTTGAAAACTGAGAAGAAGAAGAAGAAAAAAAGCAACAAAGATTCAGTAAAGAGAGTAAATAATTATTAAAAGAAGACGATATAATTTAGTGGTTTTGAGTAGTTACTGATGGAATCTCCAATATGAACAGAGGGGTTTTTCCATTCTGAAACTCCATCAAGAACAATGGTAACAGAGGAGTAACAAAGTTGAAACAGAAAACACAACACAAGCATTAATAAATGGATCTTCATCTTCTTTAAGGAATGTTTTTCAAATTTTCAGTTGTTTTGAAGATGAGATGAAAAAGAAGAAGAAACTTGGAAGAATGAAAAGAGTTTTGAAAACAGAGAGAGAGGCAAGAGGTTGAAGTTGAAATGACAGAACAATTGTTGAGACTCTGCCATAGCAAAAGCTTTCAATGGATGACAGACAAAATATTGAAGAATGTGCACTTTTATGTTTTTTCTTTTTCTTTTTTTTTTTATACAGTAAAAGTTGTAATGATTTTGGTTTGTGGAAAAACTACCAAAGAAATTCCGAGCAGAAGAATAGAATATATATATATTATTTAGGATCGGAAAAAATACTTTGATTAAACTTTGTTAGTAATAACAATTTAGGTATGTTGATAATCATTTGTTTTTTCTTTTAAAATTAAGTTTATATGTATTATTTTGAGTTCGAAATTTCTTTATTTATTATCTACTTTTTATTAATGTTTTAAAAAAATAAATCAATTTTTGAAAACTAAAATATACAAATTTAAAAAAACTTATTTTTGTTTTTAAAATTTGACTAAGAATTCAATCATTATATTTAAGAAAGATGCAAATCATTATAAAAATCGAATCGAAATATGTTTAATTTTCAAAAACAAAAAACAAAAAAAGAAATTATGACCAAATGAGGTTGTAGTTTTTATTTCAATGGTAAGTGATTTGATCTTCTTTCTTAGAGGTTGAATATTTGATCACTCGTTTCCAATTTAAACTACAATAATATAGTGTACACAGTAATAAGTTTCATCAAAATTAAGCGTTGGCTTTTATAATAAAACAACTTAGTATTAAAAATTTATGAATAAATTTGATTTTTCTTCCGTTAAGAAATTTTATTAATTTTTAATAATGTTATTCACAATCTACACTAAATTGTTACTAGTTGTAAAGAATGCTGATCAAATTATTACTCATTAAAATACAACACAAGATTCAGATCTATCAAACCTACGATAGAGATTGAAAAAGCTATCCATCGAAAACCCACACCACCCAACACCTTACACGCCCAACTCGAGACTTCCTTGCTCCCTTAAAGCAATGAATGCATTCAAAAGCACGCCATAGCACGAGAGAAAGTTTCCGCCCGATTGAAGACGGCATTGAACGGTGGTACGTACGGCTTAGAGCCGAGGCATTTATAGGTCTCCTTCCTGTCAGAGTTCTATGACGGAAGTGATAGCGGAAAAGGCAAGTCTTCCTGGGTCTAGAACAACAAAGATTGAGGTGTCATAAATCTAAGATCAAATATCAATTTATACCTTGAACTTTGGTAGTTGTATCAATTTAAATCATAAACTAATAATTGTATTAATTCAAACCCTAAACTTTTACAAGTGTATTAATTTAGACCCTGAACTTTCATAATTTTATTAATTTAAATTCTCATTATGTTTTATTTGGATACAATTATGAAAGTTCAGGATTTAAATGAATATGTCTATGAAAGTTTATGGCTTAAATTGATATGGTTATGAAAGCTCCTGATTTAAATTGATATAACTCCCAAAATCCAGGGATTTAAATTAATGTAACTCCTAAAATTTAGAATCTAAATTGATATAATTCTCAAAGTTCAGTGTTTAAATTTATATAACTCACAAAGTTCAAGAGTATAAATTGACATTTTTTCTAAATACAAATTTCTAAATACAAAGATTAAATAAATATTACAAATTAAAATTAAGTCTCATTTACATTTTTTTTTTTTTTTTGAGTTTGTATATAATATTTTAGAGTGGCTATAGGAGTAATGATGGGGATTATTATTCTTAAATGATTACTTGAGTGAGTGATTATTCATTCTCAAGTGTTTTTTTTCCCCTCTCTCTCTTTTCAAACCATATAATATAATATAATGTTTGCTTTATCTTTCCTTTCTCGAAATCTTTACCTTTTTTCTAGATTATCTCATCCTTGCTTTACACAAGGTCATGATGCTCATACTTTGATGCAATTTTAGGGAATTATTTATCTTTTCTTCCTTTTCTTCCAATTTTTTAATATTTGAGGACAGAAAAATGGCTTCACCCTTTTGGAAGACTTTCAAGAGAAGATGAATAAATTTTAAACAAAAACACACCATTGTTTAGATGAGAAAACTAGGGACTTGTATTATGTCATATCATATATGGTATATAACAAAGAAAATGTTGGTGTCACTTAACATTTTTAATTACTTTTATATTAAAAGTTTGTGGTTTTTTTTTTTTAAAAATAAAACTTCATTAAAGAACTAGTCATAACTACAATCCTCGTCCAAAAGAGCCAAGGAGAACAATCCGGGATAGGAAGTGTATCCCCAACTTCTTCAGAGCCAAAAGAAGAAAAAGATACAAAACAACCCCCATTCACCACAAATGATCGTAGTGCGAGCTAGAGGTGGGCAAGCTCATTCGTAGAAAGCGAACACCAAACAGAAGACAACATTTGAGCTAATACGCCCCACAAGTTCCAACAAATCCAGTATCCTGCGAGTAATGATATTGATAAGGTTCAAGCAATCCGACTCCACAATAACAAGGGGATGAGCCCCAGTCACAAAACTTTCAGATATGTGTAGTAAGAATGGAATGCATATAAGGATGAATTTTGATTTAAATATGTGTACTAAGAATGGAATATAT
>NC_052352.1:42976823-43146413 GCF_009727055.1 Benincasa hispida
TATAGTTTAAAGGATTATTTTGAAATAAAGAAAAATGAACCAACTTATTTACAAATATAGTAAAATGTCATTGTTTGTCGGTGATAGATCACAATTGACATCTACCGTGGTCTATTGGCATCTATCAGTGTCAGTGATAAATTTCTATCACAGTTTATCACTGATAGATAATGACAATTTACTATATTTAAAAATAATTTCAACCGTTTATCAAGGAATCTAAAATTGAGATGACAAAAGAGGATATAGATTCATTTGATTGATAAGCCAGTTTATTAATTATTATTTATCATTTGTTGTAAAAAAAAAAAAATGGCTGCCTAAGAAGTACCATACCAAGCTTTTCTTGTTCTTGGTGAGTTTTTGGCCCTATCTGATATTAAATATTAAAAAGAGAAAAAGAATAGATAAAGTGTCTCTGTGTAGTGTGCATGGTCTTGGAAATTTGACCCAACTAATGGATTTTTTAAAAAAATAATAAAGAAATAATAAAGAAATAATTGTTTTTTAAAATAAAAAATCATTATTAGTGTATAATGAAAATCATAAAGTTTTCACTAGTGAACCAATTTAAATTATGCTGGATGATTTATACCCATATTCATTTGATTTCTTTTTAAATAAATCAAAACTATTTAAGTAAAGTTATTCTCATTACAAATTTTCACATGGGTAATTAGTAAAATAAATAAGGAGAATAGAAATCTTATACACTCGTGAAGTTATGCATTAACAAGTTCAAAATAAGACTATAATAAATGGTTTAGAATGATTAATTTATGAAAGTTTAGAATCTTAATCGACACAGATATTAATTGAAGATTTTAAGTGATAAAATTCTAAAGTTTATGAACGTAAATTGATTTTTTCCTTATTTTTTTCCCATATAATTAAAATAAAGGTACGTTATTAGAAAGTTTAGATTACATACTTTTAGGAGATACTAATACAAATCAAATACTTGATTTTAGGATGTAAAAAAATGTTTTCATGCTCAACAACATAGTATTGGCCATTGGGCTCCAACTAAAAGAATCAATACTTGGAAATAATAAGTCTACTTAGTTCAACAATAGTTAATATATATTATTTTTATTGAGGTCAAAAGTTCAAATTTTCATACATTATATTTATTGTATTAAAAATATACTTATATCTTCAATGTCAACATGAGCAAAGTTTAGCAAGAATTGACATATACTCCTCTCGTGATCGACAATTCAAATTTAAATACTTCGCATTTGTTGTATTAAAATAAATAAATAAATGAAAATTTTAAAGGGATCGAATCCCGTGCGGAAGCATGTGAATGCAGTGCCAGTGTCAATCAATTTTTAAAACTAAAAAATTAGAGAAATACAGAGAGACAAAGTTAATATAAGCATGCTTTTGAGAGAGGAGAAGGGATAAAATGGAACTCACCTCTGAAAACTCTTCTTCACGTAACTCATTTCTACGCGAACAAGATTTCCCTCAAGCTCAACATACTGCAAAGTGCAAACTGCTTCTCGATCTCTTCCATCTCTGCCTCGCTCGTTGTCACCTGAACAAAAACTCTTTTAGACACTGTCACTTGGACTTTCTTGCTATTCTCTGACAAGGACTACGGATTGTGAGATCTAATAGTGTTATGGAAGAGGAAGGATCAAAATACATTATATTAGTTTGAATCTTATTCAAATATTCATCTATCTTATACATAATGTTCATTATAAATCATATTTATTACTAACTATGTATTATAATGTATCAATACACATTATACTTTATATTAATCATATTAATATAAAATTTTTCTTAAATAATTTGAACAATTCAAATTATTCCAAAACCATTTATTCCTTGTTTTATCCACCGTGAGCTAGAAAGGGGACCTAATGGACCTACAAATTAGAAGCTTCAATTATACAAAATTAATTAATTAAACTCTTTAATTAAATAATCAACATCCATTAATTGCAGGTCACTCCACTAAAGATCCACAATTGCACTCTTCACACTATAAATATATTTCTATGTCCGCGGATATAACCAATCAACAGTAAGTCAACCTTTCACGAATCACCCGTAACTAGAGTTGGATGAAATTATCGTTTTATCTCTATAGTTACATCTAACTCGTTGAGTACCATTAATCTCCTATACAATTAGTATAGTCCAACTATAAACAAAACTCCTCTAGGGCCAGTGAGAGGGTGAGACGCCTCATTGTTCAAAACCCATAATCAGCCCTTAAGGGAGCAATTCATCTGCTTACCTTAAAGGTGAGAATGAGTTGATTCTATCTTGTATAGCTATATTCTCAACTCCTTACTCAGATAAATCCTCAAAATGGTAAGCTTATTGATCGATAAAAGTAGTCATTCTCACCCATACATATCAAAGGATTCGACTCATAGACATGATTTCATAACCCACTTAGGATTAATGTCAAGTCACTTATGATCATCCTATTGAAATGTTAATTTCTTTAAGCAACGATGTTATAAACAGAGACTAACCATTTCGTGACGCAGTCTTATACAAACTCTTTGTATATGATACTCTCACTTACATGCTAAGGAGCACATATACTTCTAATTGTGCAAATAATCCATATCAGATACGGATACATCTAGATATGTGGCAGATACATATTTGATACGTTATTTGAAGTATTTGATTTTTTTTTTTTTAATTTTCATATACGCATATGTACTTCCAGATACGTGAAGGGGATACGTTGGGTCTTTATTTTGTCAAATTTAAGCCTAACCCACAACCATTTTGTTTAAGTGCATGTTTCGGAAAAATATTAAAATCATAAAAATCACTTTTTTCATTTTTAAAATCACTCGAAAACATACTTTTAATTACTCAAAATTAATTTGGTTTTCAATTTTAGACTTTTAAATGCAATCATTATCAAAATTAGTTTTGAAGGATTAAACATGTTTCGGATGATTTTAAAAAAATACTTTCTATACATGAAACCTTAATAAGGGACTTATATTTCATTAATGTTCAAGATTTTACTTATTTACGAGAGTGTTAACTTCCTTAAAAAAATTAGGATAAAATTAAGATAAAATTATCATTTAGTCCCCAACAATAAATTAATCATATATATTTTAAAATAGGAAAGAGAGAGGAATTTTAAACTATGCACACTTTTTAAGGCAAAGTATATTAAATCATATATTTTTTTTTCTTCAAATATCCATGACTTTCCACATTTTTCAATTTCTCTCTCAAAACCCTCCCTCGTATATATCCATATATGTTGTGGTATATATATTCGATATATACTATATGTACTCTTTTTTTCTTAACTTTTATAGGAAATTTGATATATACTGTGATATACATATTTGTTTATTTCAAATAAGTGAGAGTGTTTTTTTTTTTAGATTTCATATTATTATGATATATACAAATTTTGATTTGTTAATATTTCTGACTATTAAATAATATATATGATATATATATAATGTGATGTAAACGAAATTTATGATATATATACTGTAATTTATGGTTGAACATTAAGCCAATATGTGATATATATAACGTGATATATTTCATATATTAGTTTATACTGTGATTTATGTCAAACATTGAGTCAACTCTAATTTATATACTGTGATATATTACATATATTGGTTAAGATATTTTCAAATACCTAATAAAATATTCTAATGTATATTTAAATAACCATGAATCTGCCAGATAAACCAATAAATTATACGTGAAACCAACATAAATAGACAATAAAATTTTATTAAATGCATTTTCTCTCAAGCAAAATAATAAAATCTCAACAAATAAATGTATTTCTCTCCCCAATTAAACAAAATGAATAAAATCATAGATATATTTTCTCTCTCCAACATTAATGGTGCTTTGTAAATATGGGAAAAAAATTTCCCACATTCTCTCTCCACCCACCACACTTAAAAGATATTTTAATCCGAAAACTCCATTAAATCTTATATACTAAAAAATAAAAAAGATTGGACATTTATGAAAATAAATTTTGAAAAGTGATTAAATATATAATAATCCATTTTAAAAATGACAAAAGTGATTTTAACCATTTTAAAATCACTTCTAGATATAAAAGTCCATTTAAATCGAGTAATCCAAAATAAAATAAATTTAAAAACATAAAAAATTAAAAGAGAAAACTCAAAACGTGATCAAATCTTCATTCTTTTCTTCTCTCTCACTAATTAAATCACGATTCACACCTCTTTTATCATCAACTTCATTTTCAATCTCATCCTCTACTTATTTCCTACTGTTTGCTATAGTCGCTCAACCACCACTCGATGTTATTGGATTTTTTTCCTCAAGTTTTCACCCTCTTCTTGAATTTATTTTAATCTAACTTAAAATAAGTATTATAACAATTAATTGAGCATTATCATACACACATACATATATAATAATGTATCTTCAACATATCCGTATCTTAGTTTTTTAGAAAATGGCGTATCGTTATATCGTATCCATATCCTGTATCCGTATCTGTGTTTGTGTTTCTTAGCTTACACGTCTCCACATGAACGATTAGGATCGAATCGTTTGTAACACTTTATAACTATTGTCATAATTATAAAGTGGGTTGTATTCGTAGTGTCATCAGGATAAGACACCCAACTTTGTCCATACAATATATACCATTTAGGTTATTACTTAAACATGATTCATTTGTATATCAACTATATAAAAGCTTAAGTTACATAAAATAACCTCGGATCTTAGTTTATTTAATTGAATTACACAATTCTAAATGTCAAATAAAATAATTTCTTATTTTACTAAATAAATGGATTTCGTTTATACATTATAAACCACGAGATTTAGAACATAGTCTCCAACAAAACTTAGTGCATGGTTCGAAGTTATTTTAAAATAATAAAAATCACTCGAAATTAATTTAATATTGAGTTTTACACTTTTATATGGAACTTTTATATAATCAAAATTAGTTTTGAAAGACGGATTTTGAAAACGAAAAAAGTAATTTTAACAAATTGAGAAAACTCACAAACATGACCTTAATATATCGAGGATATACATTCACTTGTTCGAATATAATAATATAAATACTTTTTATAAAGGAAAAAAAAGGAACAAAGAAGTAAAGGAAAAGTGAAAGGTAAAATAATACTAATTTCTTTAAATTTTCATTTGGTTACATAGTTTTGGGATTTTTTATTTTAATTTCTATGCTTTTAAAATGTCCAAATTTAGTTCATAAATTTTTAATAAATTTTATATTTAATCTCTATAATTTTTTTTTAAATACAACTATGAATATGGGATTGAACATTTGATCTCTAAAAAGAAAGTTCATGTAAGTTATTATTGAGTTAAGCTCACTTTAACACATAAAAAATTGTCAATATTATTTAATCAATTTTGATTAAAAAAAAAAAAAACAACTTCAAGATAATGAATTTAAAATATATAAACTAAAATTAGAGATTTAAAAATATTATGACTAAAATCGAACACACTCCACAATATAATGTTTAAAAAGGGTATTTAATTTCTCTAAAAAAATTATTCTAACTTGATAATAATTTCGATAAAATGAACTTAACTCAATGATATTGACATTTACTCTGTTCTTAGAAGTCGAAGATTCAATCGTGAAGATTAAAAATAAAAATTAAAAAGCCGTAAAAATAATTTGATGAGAAGTTGGCATCAAGGGAAGGTATATTCTGTCCTATTTATTCTTTTCCGATAAAGCAGAAATTGCAGAATATAGTGGTCACAAATTAAGAAACTGAATTTGCCTCAAAAGATGAGATTTAATTTCTTATTTTCTTATTATTATATATTTTTATAAAATATCAATTTATAGCCTAATTTAAACTATCAATTTTCATAAATGTATCAAGTTATACCATCTATTATGTTTCATTTGAGAAAACTATGTATAAAATTTATAATTATATCAATTAAATACGTAAATTTTCGTAAATGAATTGATTTAGACTCTTAGATATGTATATTTTTTTAAAAAAATCGTTTATGCATTCACATTAATGTTCAATTTATAAAACTAACATTTGAAGATGTATACACACATTTGAGATTTAATGCATAGATGATTTTTAAGATAATCGTAATAAATTGTCTAAATTAATTGGTTTATGAAACTTTAGATATTTGATTAACTTAAATTATAAGGAAAATTACCTTTTTAGTCCCCGTTTTGAAGAATAGGTGCGTTTGGTCCATTAGTTTTCAAAACATACTTCTTTAGTCCCTCGCTTTTTAGAATAAGTACATTTAGTCAATGAGATTTCAAAAATGCACCTTTCTTAGTCCTCAAATTTTTAAGAATAGGTTTAAAAGGTCCTTAAACTGTTCTTCATTTTCACTTTATATAATTATATGAAATTTCAAATTATAAAAATATGTTTAACAAATAATTTTAAAAAGAAGAGGTAATCTTAAAAAAATAATTTTTAATTTAAAATAATAATAATAAATTAATGTGGAGACTTGTTAAACCTATTTTTAAAAACTCATGGATTAAAAAGATATATTTTGAAAACTTAGAAGCCAAATGAACCTATTCTAAAAAATTCGGGGACTAAAAAGTTATGCTTTGAAAACTTAAGGATCAAACACACATATTCTTCAAAATTTAGGGACTAAAAAGGTAACTTTTTTAAGTTATAATACACACAGTATTGGTCGGTTGAAATTTGAAAAAGGGTGTAAATTGATTTGTTTATGAAAAGTTCATGGATTAAATTTATATAATTATTAATTTAGAGTTTTAATAGATACAATTCCTAAAATTTAGAGGTATAAATTAATATTATTTGTCTATAAAGTTAAAAAAAAAAAGATATTTAATCAGACTATCTACTCCAAAAAGTTTCTAATTATAATTTCAAACTTTGGGGATCGATAATTCTTGAAATTTGAACTTTGAACTCTATTATCTATAAATCCATCGTAAATTTTCAATTTTAATTAATAAAACACGTAGGAAAATCCAATATAGTCTTCATTAATTTTTTTTAAAATAAAAAAAAAAATTCTCTTAAAGAGACCAACGTTTTGAATTGACTTCACTTTTTTACAATTTTAGAGTTGGAAGGTTAAAATAAAATGTTTTAATACAATCATGAAATAATTGAAACATACTCTGAAGTTGAGTGATATGATTAAAACATATCATGAAATTCAAAAGGCATAATTTAAATTTACACTTATCTAGGTTTTTTTTTAAAAAAAAATAATTGTCACTTTTTCATCCCAATTTAAGAAAAATTTGGCCGGTTATTTTGCATAAAATTAAAAGATAAAAATGAAACTCTTCAAAATTTAGATAAAGTTTAGAGGTATTATTAAAATTTACCTTAACTTGATGAATATATATATATATAATTCAACCTTAATAAAAACAAGCTTTAGAAATAGTTGAGAAAAAAAAATCGACTTACCACTTAAAAATTCAATAATTTCTTTTAAAACAAACCATTTTTGAAAGACAAGATAAAAACTAAAAAAATCGTTTGAGACAAGGAGTTGATTATTATAGTCGTAGGTTATTATAATTGGGTTACAATAGTTTGATTTGGGATGTAGATTATTTTAGTTTGAATTATAATAGTATGCGTTTGATGTGTAAACTATTTTAGTTTAAGAAAAAAATAGTAAACACGGTAGAAAATAATAAAAAAATGATGAATGTAAAATAATAAAAATTATAACAAATAGTAAATATTATAGCAAATGAGAGTTTTGAAATAATGTTGACTGTAGCTAATTGAGAAATACAAAATAGTATTTACCGTAACAAGATATAGTTGTTATAGTCTTAAAATAGTTCTTGTTCCAAACATACCTTAAAATAGGATATAAACAAAACATCACTTGAAATTGAGTTTAGTCATATATATATACCTTTAGAGTTTAGAAAATGAAAATGTATTAGAAATTAAAGGAAAAGAAATAATTAAGGAGGGTAATATGGTAAAGTGCATTGTGGAACAGAAGCACAGCTCAAGGCTCGAGTAATAGGAGTGAGTTAGTTTGACTTTGACCTACACATGAAATTAAGACATTGGGGAAAGGCTAATTATATGGTCTAACGTTGGAAAAATCAACTTGTGTTGGGACTTGAGATGTGTATATTAATTAGTATGTTTAAATGAATTTGTGAATAATGAGTTTATTATTATGTTTCAAAAAATAAATTCAACTAAATTATATTCAATGAAAAAAGAAAAAAAAAAGATTCCAGGTAAAATCGAAAGAAAATCTTTGTTAATTTGATTAGTAGCTATTTCGAGGGCCAAATATTAATGAGTTTCAATCTCCCACATCAATCTTTTAAAGCGAAGGTCATGCTTACCAATTCCTAATGAATTTTGTTATAATTAAAATTGGATTGCATTGATGGAATAATGAAAGTGGACCTCAATTGTAATCGTTTTTTAGTTGCAATTGATCGCTTTTATCTATGCATTTTAGAAAGGTAATCTAATCCTTAATGAGGTTGTTACTTAGGGTTATAAGTGAAAGGACAAAGTAAGATTACAAAAATACCCTCCATTGTAAATCAATTTTTCGGGCAATTGATGGAATCCCTATTTTTGCAAACATTTTGAAGATTGTCTTTTTCTTCTTCCTCTTGGTTTAACGTTCGACTGACCTTTTTAGGTTTAGCATATGGACGTTTGATCATTAATAAGTACACCATTTGTTGTTATTATGCTTCATTAGTAATTCCTTTTACAATTTGAACATATCCGATTTTTCTCTCAATACCTGTTCATTTAGGGCCATAAAAATTGTGGCGTGTTTGTTTCAATTTTTTTAAACTTGTAGTCCGAGTTTGAAAAAAAACCTAAATTTACCATTGACACCATAGTTGTATTGAATGTATAATATTGCATGTTATATTTGTTCTACTCAATTGTTCTGAAGTTAGCACTTAGTGTATTGATTGGACTATTGTATTTTTCCACTCGCCTGTTAATGTCAACGTTTCCATTTCTGTTTTCGTTCCCGGTTGCGACACAGTTATGATTAATCTTCATGAGAATTTGAACTCAAACGGAAACGGTAAATAGGTAACGCTAATTGAAACGATAAACTAAAAACAGATGAATATCTATACATTTCTTATGTAAAATTGTTGCAAAGTTGGCATGGCACAAATCCAGTACAAGATTCCTGTATCCGAGTGGTTTCCTGCTCAGTACACCAGTCTATCCCATATCAAGCATCCAACATCGTTATCAAGAGAAAGCTGAGTCCTGCGCAATTAGATATATCTAGAAGAACGATATTCGATCGCTTTATTGATCTGAATGTTACATTTAGTAGTGGTCTTATTCATGAGGCCTTACTGAAGGAGATTGTGGATGACAGAGAAGACTGTATGTCATTCAATATTATGGAAAGCCCAGTGACGTTGGAAAAGCAGAATTCTTATTGTGTTTGGATTGTGGTCGCCTACACTTGTTGTTTAGCGAACAAAATTAATAGTTATCATTTGTGAGACATATACTTCAAGTGTAAAAGACTGAATTTGTTTGACTTGGAGAAAGAGTATTAGAAATGTGAGTTTGCAAATGACAACGATATTGTCAAAGTTTCGTTAGTATACTACATGGAGCTTACAATGATGGGAAAGGACAAGCACACGTTCGTTGGTCTGTATCTATTTCAGGCTACTGATGATCTTAACTATTTCAACAATGTGGATTGGGGGTCAATGTTATGGGACACGACCCTGCGGGGTTTACAACGGGCCTACGTTGGGAAGGCTAGGATGTACAGGGACAATGGTACAAGAAATCCATCTTATGTCATAAAGTTTAGCCTCCTTGAGTTTCCACTTGCCTTTCAGGTAAAATAATTTGGTTACAACTGAAGGACCTGTGAGGTCAACTGCGGAAACGGTGATCGTTCCCAATTTTCAAAATCACATAATTAAAATACAGAGAACATAAGTTATACATTATAAACAGAATTTTATAGCATGCTTTTTAGAGGAGGAAGAAGGGTTAGAAATTAAATATCCTTGAAGCCAAAATCTTCATGAAATCCCTTCCAATTGATCAGAACTCTCCAATTCTCCTCGAACCAAAAACAACAATCCAAGATGGCCACACCAAAAGGTAAAAAAAAATTGAACACTTATCGATGTAAAATTTAAAACCTCGTCTTCTAACATGAGAAGCAGGGTTGGTCGCAGGCAACTCCAACAAAGTATTCGAGGAACTGCGGTGGTATTTAATTTCATTGTAGCAACACCATCGATCGAGGACAATGTCTCATATGGGCAAACCTATAAAAAAGTGTTTACAAAAAAAAAAAAAAAAAAAAATTAGAAACAAAGTTATGTAGGCGTGCAAGGTGCATATGGTGAATTAATTAAATTATAATATTGTGTTGTTGGGGTTGATGCCCTAAATCTCGTAGGGTTCTATAGTTTTTAATTGTATTGTACAACATTTTATTTATTTAATAAAATATGAAATGTTTTATTTGACATTTAGTAGCATTAAACCCACAAGCCAATAAACTAACATTCAAGGTTATTTTTTGTAGCTTAAACATATAATTATGATGTTGGGGTTGATGCCATAAATCTCATAGGGTCCTATAGTTTGTAAACCTTGTATGAACAAATATTTCTGTAATATAATAATATTTGATATTTTATTCACTTTGTCATGAAATATATGATATTTTAGTTGCACATTAACCACAAACCAATAAAATAACATCCAAGGTTATCGTTGTAACTTACACATGTATGTAAAGACATACAGGTAGATCATATTTAAGTGATAACCTGAATGGTCTGGAGTATATGAATGAGGTTGGGTACCTTATCCTGATGACACTACGAGTATGACCCATTTGTAGGTGTTACAATTATTGTAAAATTCTACAAATAATTCTGATCCTGATCATTCATGTATTAGACATGCAAGTGGGGATATTCTATACAAAGGAGTTTGTATAAGATCAGACCACGAAATGTTTAGTCTCATTATATAACGCCCGTTCATAATAGAGACTTTCATTTACTAGGATGACCATAGGTAACATGATCTTAATCCTGAGTGAGTTGTGAATTCCTGCCTATGAAAGCAGTCCTTTGATTTGTATGGGTGAGAGTGACTGATCGCCGACTTACAAGCCTACCTTTTGGGGATTCGTCTGATTGGGGAGTTAGGAACTCAGCTACACAAGATGGAATTCACTCATTCCTCAGTAGAGGGTAGTAGATAAATTGCTTCCTTAAGGGCTGATTCCAGGTCTTGAACAATGTGGCGCTACACCCTCTCCTGGCCCGGGAGGGGTTTAGTCATAGTGGAACTATGATCTATTGTTCATTAGAGGGATCAATGGTACTTAAGAAGTTAGATGTAACTACAGGGACAAAACAGTAATTTGGCCCTGTTGTACTTACGAGCAATTTGTGAATGATCATCGAACTGTTGATTGGTTATATCCAATGGACACAGAAATATATCTGTAGTATAAAGAGTGCAACTGTCAGTCTTTAGTTGAGTGCCCCACAGTTAACGAACGGTGGATAGTGTAATTAAAGAGTTTAATTAATTATTCACGTCCTGTTGGAGCTTCAAGCTACAGGTTCATAATGTCCCCTTGGTAGCTCAAAAGGGTTTAATTAAGAATCAGTTTTTGGGTTAATTTGAAATGTTCAAATTAATAAGAGAGAATTTAATTATATATGATATGATTAAATTGATTCAATTATATATGATATAATTGACATAATGTATTTGATACATTATTGTTTAATTGGAGGAATAAATATTTGAATGTGATTCAAATATATTTTCTATGAATGAGATTCATAGTTGTTAAATTTAATATAAATATGATTTATATTAAATGTCATAAAATAGAGAAAAAGAACTATGGTTTATATATTGTATGTGATGCAATATTAAAAATATAGGTTATAAATATAATATGATAAGTTGGTTATCATATTTATTTATATTTTTAATTATTTGGATAATTATCCCCTTTTTCTCTCTAACCACCTTAGTGGGAGGTTAGTATTTTTTTATGGAAAAAGGAATAAAAAGAAAAATAGTTTTCTTCTTCTTCCTAAGTCTTCTATACGAAATTAAGAGTCTATACGGTAGTCTCCAGAAACTACACAATTGAAGTACTTTGCTATACGATAGCTTGTACTTTCTCAATCGTATTCCTCATCCAATCTCACTAACTCCCTCCTAACCAAAATAGTCAGAGCCCACCATTCTTGGGTTCTCACCCTGAGAGTAGTAAGAAAACCAATTGGTTGTGTCCTTTACACTTTTAGTTCGAGTGTTCTGGTTGCTGTTTGTTCGAGGAGAGTTTGTTGTTGTTCGAGGGATTTACTTGAAGAAAAATTCTTCAAAGGTATAATCTTTAAACCTTTTTTGTTGTTCAAACGCATGCTGTGATTCATGTTATGATGTATAATTTTTATTGTTTACTGTAAATATTTGTTTTCAATCAAAATGGGATTTGGACGGTCCGCTCCGCTCATAGGTTCTCTATAATACGACGTAGAGACATACAGGTGGATTATGTTTAAGTGATAACCTAAATAGTCTGTAGTAGATGGATAGAGATAGATACTTTATTTTGGTAACACTACGAGCACGACCCGCTTTGCAAATATTACAATTGTTGTAAAGTGCTACAAATGAGCCGATCTTGATCATTCATGTGGAGACATGTGACCAAGGGTATTCTATACAAAGGAGTTTGTATAAGACCAGACCATGAAATGACTAGTCTCATTATATAACACCGTTCATAATAGAGACTTACATTTCACCAGGACGACTATAGGTGACATGACCTAAATCCTGAGTGGGTTGTGAATTCCTACCTATGAAGGGGGTTCTTTGATTTGTATAAGTAAGAGTGGTCAGGTCACCGACTCAACAAACCTAATATTTTGGTGACTCGTCTGATTGGGAAGCTGGAAATACAGCTACACATACGAAATTCACTCATTCTTCAACGTCGGGGAAAGTAGGTAAATTGCTCCATTAAGGGCTGATTTTGGTCTAGCTGTATTTACGAGCAATTTGTGAAGGGTCATCGCACTGTTGACTAATTTTATCCAATGGACACAGAAATATATCTGTAGTGCAAAGAGTGTAGCTGTCGGTCTTTAGTGGAGTGCTCGACAGTTAATGGATGTTGAATAATTAATTAAATAATTAAAGAAGTTTAATTAATTATTCAAGTACCATTGGAGCTTCAAGGTACAGGTCCGTAAGGTCCTCTCTGAAGCTCAACAAAGATTAAATGAGAATTAATTTTGGATTAATTTGAATTGTTCAAATCAAATGAGAGAATTAATGATATGTGATATAATTAATTTAATTTAATTATATATGATATAATTACTATAATGTATTTAATATATTATAAAGTTTATTTGGGAGGAAATAAATATTTGAATATGATTCAAATATTAATTATGTGAATTAGATTCATATAATAAAATTTAATGTAAATGGGATTTATATTAAATATCGTTGTTGAGAGAATTAAATTTATACGTTATATTGTATGTGATACAATATTAAACCATAGGTTTTATGTTATATATGATAGAAAATATAGTTATAGACATATACATATATACATATTTCAAGTTGGTTATATATATATATATTAAAATTAAAATTAAAATTGATTTGTCTTAATTTTTTAATTTTGTTTATGGAGGGAAATAACTTCCCTTATTCTCTCTCAACTTATGTAGAGTGGGTGGTTGGGAAGTTTTTTTTTATCTTCTTCTTCGTTTTGACAGAGGGGTGGAAACATAGAACAGTTCTGGGAATTTTCTTTTTACCAATCTCTCTTTTCCTCTCTCAATTCTCACTCTCTAAAAAAATCATGGAGCTCACAAACTCATGTGATTCTCATCCCAGAGAATACAAAAGGCTCTTTGATGGTGTCTAAATTGAGTTCGTGGTCATTTGGAATTCCTTTTGATCATGATTGTTCCAAATCGAAGAGGATTCATTTGAAGAAAGGTTCTTTAAAGGTAAAGGTCTTCTTATCCCTTTTCTCTTTTATTCTAATTAGCATGCTATAATTTTTATTTTGTTGCATAATAATTCTGTAAAAATTGTGAGTTTTGTAAAATTGGAATTTGGGTCCGATTCCAGCTTTCGCTCAAAGATATTCACCGGTTCTTTCATTTTCTGTGTTCATGGATATAACCAATCAACATTAAGTTGACCCTCTACAAATTGCTCGTAACTACTAAAGAAACTCTTTAAACAGAGAACCAATGAGTAGAAGTAAATCATTCCAAACACCATTGTGAAAGAATATGAACATTTATATTCTAACAGAGCAGTTATGCATCAAATCTAAATTACAGCATGCTTCAAACAAACAAATACAAAGGGATCGAGTGAATCATACCTTTGAAGAACTTTTATTCTAAAATTCCCACGATCAACACCAACAAGGCGCCCAACAGCACGAACGCAATGCCTCTGGAATATCCTCCAACATCAACGAGTGAAACTCGATCCTCGACCCTCAAACAGAAACTCGACGGTACCACGAGGCGACCTTGGTATTCTCGGTGTGAGAATCTAGGAGGTGTGGGCTCTGTATGGATTTGGTAGAGGGAAGGAGGAACTGGATGACCGTGTAAACGATTGAGTAAGTGGGAGAAGACAGAAGTCTTTCGTTTAAACTTGGGTACTCGATCGTTTAGCAGCAAGTAGCTATCATATAGATTACTCGTTCCTTGATCGTTTACTCTCTCAAAGCTATCGTCTAACTCTTTTCTTTATGCGTGATCGATTATGAAAAAATGAAAACGATTTTCATTTTATCCATCAGTTATCATAAACTGATTATAGCTTCCCACTCATTCGGTTATTGGAGAAAACCGAAATCAATTATCTTATAATTGATTTAATTATAAATAAATATAATAACTAATTTATCATATTATATTTATAACCTATAGTTTTAATATCACATCATATGTAATATATAAACCATGGTTCTTTTTCTCCTTTATGTCATTTAATATAAATAACATTCATATTAATTCCTCTAATTAATGTATCTAATATATCAAATCAATTATATCACATATAATTGAATCAATTTGATTATATAATATATAATCAAATTCCCTCTTGTTAATTTGGACACTTCAAACTAACCCAAAAATTGATTCTCAACATAAATCTAATGAGCTACCAAGGGGACCTTATGGACTCGTAGCTTGAAGCTCCAACGGTACGTGAATAACTGACTAAACTCTTTAATCACTATATCCACCATCAGTTAACTGCCGGTCAAGAACGACAGCTGCATTCTTCGCACCACAGATATATTTCTGTGTCTATTGGATATAACCAATCAACAGTACGATGACCCTTCACAAATTGCTCGTAAGTACAACTAGGCCAATTTACCGTTTTGCCCCTATAGTTACATCTAATTTCTTAAGTACCACCGATTCCTCTGATGAACAATACATCATAGTCCCACTGTGAGTAAACTCTTCTTGGGCCAAGAGAAAGTGTGGCGCCACATTGTTCAAGCCCCGAAATCAGCTCTTAAGGGAAAAATTTATCTACTTACCCCTGCTTCAGGGAAGAAGTGAATTCCGTTTTGCGTAGCTGAGTTCCCAGCTCCCCAATCAAACAAATCCCCAAAGTGGTAGGTTTGAATCGGCGATCTGGTCACTCGCACCCATGCAAATCAAAGGACTGCCCTCATAGGCAGGAGTTCACAACTCACTCAGGATTAAGGTCATGTTACTTATGGTCATCCTAGTGAAATGAAAGTCTCTGTCATGAACGACGTTAAATAATGAGACTAAACATTTCGTGGTGTGGTCATATACAAACTCCTTTGTATAGAGCATCCCCGCTCTCATGTCTAATACAGGAATGCCAGGATCAAATCATTTGTACCACTCTACAAAATTTGTAACAAGTACAAAGCGGGCCACATTCGTAGAACATCAACCCAATGCGACCAACTCTTGATCGCATTCCCCATCGTTTAACCGATGTGTTCATCAGCGATTGCGTACTCCTTCATCTCTACGATGCGATCATCGCATAGAACATCTTCTACACGATGCGACCAACCCTAGATTGTCTCCTTCCTCGAAGAGTCGCAACGCTTGTCCAGAACTTCGACGAACAACACAAAACTTCAAACAAACTTTGAATATAGACTCGATAACGATTATTAATGCCCAAAAACGCAGGGGCATTTACAAACAATCACAAATGTAAAAGAATTTTTAAATCAAACCGAGGCTTATCATCCCAAAAACATCCATTAATTTGACACATTCACAACAGATTTAACAATTAAACAGCATAGAAATGCACCCACCATGAATGTATATTTCATTTCGTTACAATAGATGAAATCAGAGTATCAAAACCTGGTTCTAATACCAATTGAAGGATTTTATATCTAAGAGTTCCATGAGCATGTTCGAATCGCTCCGATCTCACAATGATCGAAATACAATAATATACATTCAACACAAACAGTTATGCAAACAAACTCTAATTAACGACATGCTACGAACAACAAAATAACAAAGGGCAGAGCTCCATACCAGTTGAAGACAATCTTCACACTCTGGAACTCCAAGCAGCGGAAACCCTCCTACGATCTACCAACGCCCGACAGAAACGTCAATTGCAGCAACATGAGACGCAAACTTACGACCGTAACGGGGACGAAACCACCACTAAAGAGCTCCGGGTATTCTTGGAGTGAAAACCCAAAGGATGGCTTTGATGAATTTGGTAGAGGAAGGAGGAAACACGAATCGTGTAGGTGATAAGCAAGTGGGAGGGAAAACAACGCTATCACATAGCAGAAGTGCTTATCGTTTAGGAGAAACTACACGATCGTGTAGGATTTACTGAACGATCGTTGAAGAAAAGGTATGCGATCGTTTAGTTGAATCAACACACTATACGATCATTTAGAAAAGCTATCCGATCGTGTAGGTGAGAGTGTGCAATCGTTTAAGCGTGCGAAGGACGATCGTTTAAGTGGAGAAGATCTATCGTATAGTCTCTCAAGCAATCGTTTTCTTTCACCAACGTGTGCTTCCGAAAAACTTTTTGGGCGAATGACGGACGATGCATAAATGAAAAAAATTTTAATTTTAACTCATCGGTTACAATAACCGATGCTGCCCACTAACCCATGTTCGAATGTGAAATTTGGTATAATTATCTTATAATTAACCAATTAATTAATTAATATAATCATATTATATTTTTAACCTATAGTTTGATATCACATATTTACTATAGTATTTTCTCCTCTACATGATATAAATCATATTTATATCTAATTTCCTCCAAAATAATGTATCTCATACATTTGCCAATTATATTATATATAATTAACCAGTCCAATTATATCATATATAATCGACCTTCCTCTTGTCAATTTGAACATTTCAAATTAACCCAAATACTGGTTCTCGACTTTATCCAAGCTACACAAGGGACCTAATGGACCTGTGGCTCGAAGCTCCAGTACGTGAATAGTTAACTAAACTCTTTAGCCACGAGATCCACCATCTATTAACTGTCAGACATTCCATTAAAGACCAACAATTGAACTCTTCTTATCACAGATATATTTCTGTGTCCATCGGATAAACGCAATCATGAGTACGATGACCCTTCACAGATGCTCGTAAGTACAATTGGGCCAAATTGCCGTTTTGTCCCTGTAGTTACATCTCCTCCTTAAGTACCACTGATTTTCTAATGAAAATCAACACAACATAGTCCTACTATGTGTGAATACCTCTCGGGCCAAGAGAAGGTGTGTGGCACCACATCGTTCAATCCGGAATTAGCCCTTAAGGGCTATCTCTACTTACCCCTACCTCGGGGAAGAAGTGAATTCCATCTGTGTTAGTTGAGTTCCCAGCTCCCAAATCAGACGAATCCCCAAAATGGTAGGTTTGAATCGGCGTCCTAGCCACTTGTACCCATATAAATCAAAGGACGCGCCTTAATGACAGGAGTTCCTAACTCACTCAGGATTGAGAATGATGTTACCTATGTCATCCTAGTGAAGTTAAGTCTTTATCATGAACGGTATTATATAGAGACGTCAACACTTCGTGGTCAGGTCTTATAAAAACTCTTTGTAGAGGACGCCCCCGCTCGCATGTCCCCAACACGAATG
Source organism: Benincasa hispida (assembly GCF_009727055.1). NCBI lineage: Eukaryota > Viridiplantae > Streptophyta > Magnoliopsida > Cucurbitales > Cucurbitaceae > Benincasa > Benincasa hispida. Next base: position 42,995,064 of record NC_052352.1, read on the forward strand.
ATCAGGATCAGAGCGGGCCGCATCCGTAGCGTTACCAGGATAAGGTTTCCCTCTTATATCCATATACTACAGACCATTTTGGTTATCACTCAAGACATGATCCACTTGTATGTCACCATATACATGCTTGAGTCACATACAGATAACCAGAGATTTTATATTTATTGGTTTGTGGTAAAGCAAATAAAACAAGTAAATGAGCAAAATACAAGATTTGAAGTAAATATCATACATTAACAACACAAGCGTTTGTACATACTGTTTATAAACTACAGGACACGAGACTTTAGGACATCATCCCCAACAATATATGTAGTATGAAGAGTGCAACTGTCGATCTTTAGTGGAGTTCCGTAAGTTAATGGATAGTGGATAATTTAATTAAAGAGTTTAATTAATTATTCACGTACCGTTGGAGCTTCAAGCTACAAATCCATGAGGTCCCCTCGGTAACTCAATGGGAATAAATGAAAATCATTTTTTGGATTAATTTGAATTGTTCAAATTAATTGAAGGAATTAATTATATATGATATAACTAATTTAATTTTAATTATATAATTACTATAATGTATTTGATATATTATAATATAAAAAATATTTGAGAGGAAATAAATATTTGAATATGATTGAAATATTAATTATATGAAATTTGATTCATATAATTAAATATAATATAAATGAGATTTATATTAAATATCATTGCTAAGAGAATTAAACTATAGGTTATATTGTATTGGATACAATATTAAACTATAGGTTATATTTTATATTTGATATAACATATAGTATAATATATAATTATATGATAACTATATCATATGATAAAGTGGTTATCATACAATTATATATATTAAAGTGTTCATTAAAATTAATTTGATTTATTATTTCTAATTTTATTTTTTTAAAGAAAAATAGTTTTAGGGAGGGAGTTGTAACTCCCTCCCCATTTTTCTTTCTACAACGTGATAGTGGGAGGGGGTTGTGCAGTTGCTTCATCCTCATCCTCTTTGTGTTTTACAGAAGGGTTCTATAAAAATCAATCGCTCCATCCCAACTATTGTCTCTTCCCTTCTCTCAATCTCTTTATCTCTCTCATCCAAAATAGCCAGAGCCCCACATCCTCATGGATTCTCATCTCAGAGAATACCAAGGTTTTCTTCACAGTGGTGCCCAGTTGGAGATCAAGAGTTTTTTTTCATTGAAGAACGATCTTCAAAGGTAAGGTTTTTTAACCTAATTTTTTTCCTGTATTTTGTTTTTTCAAGCGTGTTGTATTTTTTGAATTAAATACGTAATTCTTGTTCTTCTCTGTAAAATTATTGTTCTGTTAAAAATTGGAAAATTGGGTCGATCCGCTTCCGCTCAAGGATCCCTATCTATAGATTCTTTCACATATCTGATATTTTGGCAAAGAAACACGATCACATGCATTCCGCAAAAGATATTATGGAATCTTTGTGGGGGATGTTTGGACATCCGTCCTTCTCCCTTAGACATTATGTCATGAGGTACGTTTATAATTGTCGTATGAAAGAAGAGGTCTTTGTTAGAGAACATGTTTTGGACATGATGGTCCATTTCAATGTGGCAGAAGTAAACAGAGTTATCATAGACGAGAAAAGTCAGATCAGCTTTATTCTAGAGTCTTTTCTGAAGAGCTTCTTATAGTTCTGCACAAATGCGATGATGAATATTATAGAATATAACTTGACCATTCTTCTCAATGAGCTACAGAATTATCAGTCCCTTGAAAACTAAGGGACATAAAGTAGAGGTAAATGTTGCCACTGCAGATAAAAGATGATCGTCCTCTAAGATGAAATCTGGCTCTTCTTCTTCTTCCAAGAACAAAAGTGTTCAGATTAAAAAGAGTAAGGGGAAGAGGAAGACTCCTACTGACCGCAAAGGCAAGGCTAAAATATCAGACGAAGAAAGTATTTCTACTGCAATGAAGATGGACACTGAAAGCGAAATTGCCCGAAGTACCTTGCGGAAAAGAAAGCGAAAAAAGCAAAACAAGGAAATTAGTTTCTGAAGAATGCTTGCAGATGAAAAGATAACTCTCAAGGTTGTGAACAAGGGAGGCTATCTCAGAAAAATCAGTGGGAGTTCCTGAAGTTGTTTTCAAAAGATAGATATGTTATATTAGATAATGTATTTCTTGTTAATGTAATGAAAAGTTTTATATCTATCTTTTGTAAGAACAATTGTATAAAAGTATCCTTTTGACATAAATGAATGTTCATTAGCAAAAGAAGTATTTTTATATGTTCTACTATAAAATAACTTCTATGTGAAAATTGACCAAAGCAAAGGCCATTTCAAATATTCAGATATTTAAAACGGCTGAAAAATAAAAGGCAAAGGTTTCTTCAAGTACTTATCTTTGTCAATAAGAGATTTTGTCATATAAATCTTAATAGGATTGAGAAAATCGTTAAAAATGGTAATTTAGATCAATTAGAAGACAACATTTTAACACTATATGTGTCTTGTCTCGAAGATAAGATGACTAAAAGATATTTTATAAGAAAAGATCTTAAGAGCCGAAGAACCGTCAAAGCTCGTACATTTAGACTTCTATGGTCCTATGAATGTCAAGGCACGAGGGGAGTATGAATATTTCATAGATTTTATTGATGATTATTCAAAGTACAGTTATATTTACCTAAATTTATCATGCATCTAAAACACTTGAAAAATTCAAGATGTATGAAAACTTGTTAGGTAAGACAATTAAGATACTTCAGTTAGATCGAGATGGAAAGTAGATAACATCTGAGATTTTCAAGACTATTTGATAGAACATGGAATCCAGTCACAACTCTCTATACCTAGCATTTCAACAGAACGGTGTATCAGAAAGAAAATAGAACCTTGCTAGACATGGTTCGATTGAAAGATGAGCTATGCACAGTTGCCTAAATTGTTTTGGGAATACACAGTAGTGACTGTTATATATATTTTTTTAACATCATTACATTAAAAGTGTTTCTGAAACTCGGAGAGGTCATAAAAGGTTGTTTACATTTTTCAGAATTTGGGAACGATCGACACATCTGTTAATGCCGAACCCTAAGGAATCTGAACATCGTTCAAAACGGTATGCTTATCCATAGGCTATCCAAAAACAGTATACTTCTTCAACCCAGAAGAAAATCAAGTATTTGTATCGACAAATGCTACATTACTTGAAGAAGTACACATGAGAGATCATCAATTTTGTGATAAAGCTAGTATCATGTTAAGTTTCCATAGTAGTTATAGAAAATCAATAAGAGTCATATATTAAGCTGACTCAAAAACAAGAGTCGTTAAGACTGGTCAGATACATCTTACTCAAAGAGTTGAAAGTGCTTCAACGTAGTGGGAGGGTTATGTGATAGTCTAGCCATAACATGGGTTTAGTAGAAACTCAAGCCACCAATACTTGGTGATGGCATCAAAATCAAGAAGTTGATGGTATAAGATACGTTCCCTATTTATTGATAATTAAAAGTCAGGTTCTTAATAGTTTATACGCTTCCCCTAGCTTTTCTTGGCCTGAAAAAATATAATTCCCAATTAAACTACTTAGAATTCCTAGAAAAATACCTCAAATAATTCATTTATTAAAGGAAATTCCATCAACACAAACAGCCTTACTAGCAAGATCCCCCTCATGAGCGAGATCCTCATGGACGAGATCAGCGAGATCCCCTAGAGTGAGATCAAGCTTTTCCTGTCAAATTTTCCCTTTAGCGATACTTACCCAATTCCTAGCGAGATTTCCCCCCTAGAGCGAGATCCCCCTTACAAAATCAACGAGATTTCCTTTATAAGCGAGATCCTCATGCCCACATCTCGCTATAATTCTCCACGATGAACTGCTTGCTTGTTCTTTATAAGCAGTTGTCTGCTTATGCACCAATTCCCTGTAATAACTTCAAAAATTCATAACTCAAAATGCATAGCTCTTTTCAAGAAACTTCCTTCTACAAACTTTTTTAGAATGGCGTTAGCTTCCTTACCATAAAATTTCAGCTCAGAATTCCTTATAGTTTGGCTTGAAACTTCGAACCTTCACCTCAGCCCTGCTTAAATCCGAGATTCTGCCTTCTCTTTATTTTCTTCACTCCTTGTTCTTCTCCTCCTGAAATCTTCCTCTGGCAAGACAATCTCGCTACTTAGATTCTCTCTATTTTCGAATGGCACCAAATTCACTAAAATTTTTCATGTCAACTGCCGAAACCAAGCTTTTGAAGTTTTTCTTCCAAAAACACTTCCCACCGGCTCCCAAGTTCAAGGATTAACTGCCACGTTACCCTCACCTAATATGTTTTTCCTTCCCTTCCATCATATTTCCTATAAATAACCATGAAATACTACTTTAATAAAAACAAGAAAGAAAATATATAATATAACATTCTTTTGGCTAAACATGCTTATCTAGGAACCTAGAGTTCAAGGTTTACAATCATCCCTTCCTTATAAGAAATTTCATCCGGATATCTCTTGCTCATTTGCTTTTCAGGTTCCCAGGTACCTTCCTCGATTTCATGATTACGCCATAGCACCTTCACTAAAGGAATCATCTTATTTCTGAGTACCTAGTCTTTCCTGTCCAAGACCTCGATGGCCTTCTCCTCGTAAGATAAATCTTCTCTGAGCTGTACCGGTTGTGTTGCTAGTATGTGCATGGGATCAGGCACGTATTTCCTTAGCATTGGCACAATAAATACGTCGTGAATACGAGCTAGCTCCACGGGCAATTGCAACCTATAAGCTACTGGACCAACCCGTTCCACAATTTCATATGGTCTAATGTAACGTGGACTTAACTTCCCTTTTCTCCTAAACTGGAGAATTCCTTTCCATGGGGATAGCCGAAGAAATACCCATTCTCCGACTTCAAATTCTAGTTCTTTTCTTCGCTTATCAGCATAGCTCTTCTGTTTATCGTAGACCGCCTTAAGATTATCCCTGATAAGTTTCACATTCTCTGTTGTTTGTTGAACTAATTATAAACCCAATAATTGTCGTTCTCCGACCTCATTCCAGCATACTGGGGTCCTATAAGGTCGATCGTACAATGCTTCATAGGGAGCCATTCCGATACTAGAATGGTAGCTATTGTTGTAGGAAAATTCAATAAACGATAAGTGTGTATCCCAACTTCCTTTGAATTGTAGTACACAAGCTCTTTACATATGTTTCAGTGTCTGTATAGTTCTTTCCGACTGTCCATCTGTTTGCGGATGAAAAGCCGTACTGAAATGCAATTTAGTGCCCATAGCCTTCTGTAAACTAGGCCAAAATTTTGAAGTGAACCTCGAGTCCCAATCCGACACTATAACCACTGGGCTTCATATTGACTGATTATCCTATCCACATAAATCTTAGCCAGACAGTCTAGTGTAAAAGTAACTTTTATCGGTATTAACTTGGCCGTCTTAGTTAGTCTATCGACTATTACCCAAATGCCAAATCCTGAAGGTGTCTTAGGTAATCCAAATAGAAAGTCCATTGTCACATGTACCCACTTCCACTCAGGCACTGGAAGTGGATTGAGTAATCCTGTTGGTTTTTGTCTCTCAGGATTTACTTGTTGACAGATTATACATCGGTCCACATATTCTGCTATGTCTCTCTTCATCCCAGGCCACCAGTAAGATTTCTTCAAAGTTCTATACATCTTGGTGTTACCTAGATGCATAGCATAAGCAGAACTATGTGCTTCCTCTAGAATGGCTTGTTTAAGCTGTAGCTTGTTAGGCACACACATTCTCCCTTCTTTTTCTAGCACATTGTCTGCTCCTAGTTGAAAGTCACCACTGATGCCCTTACTTACATCATCAACAATCTTCTGAAGATCAGGGTCTTCCAACTGATCCTACTTAAGGTTTTCTATTAAGGTAGGCCTTATCTGGAAAGTAGCTATCATTCCTTCTGACGATTCCACTGATAAGGCGGTTATAGAATTCCTGAACTCCTGCAATAGCATACCTCTTATTGAACCAATAATGGCCTTGGGTCCCGAGGATTTCCTACTTAGTGCATCTGCTACAACATTAGCCTTGCTAGGGTGGTACTCGATGGAACAGTCGTAATCTTAAATCAATTCAATCCATCTTCGTTGTCTTAGATTCAACTCCTTTTGATCAAAGATATATTTTAAGCTTTTGTGATCTGTAAATATCCTGCAGTGCTCTCCAATAGGTAATGTCTCCACAACTTCATAGCCAAAACAACTGCTGCCAACTCCAGATCATGTGTGGGATAAATGCCCTCGTGTTTCTTAAGTTGACGAGAGGCATATGCAATCACTAGGTCGAATGTATCCCTTGTCAATTAACTCTTGCCGTTGCACCTTTAATTATTTCAACTCGGCTGGCGCCATTCTATACAGTGCCTGTGATATAGGAGTTGTTCCCGGAATTAAGTCAATAGTAAACTCCACCTCCCTGTCAGGTGGTAATCCCAATAGTTCTTTAGGAAATACATCCTAAAACTCATTTACAACTAGGACATCTTCTGGGTTCAACTCTTTCCCTTGAGCAACCACTACATGAGCCAGATAGGCTTTACATCCCTTGCTCAACAGCTTCCGAGCTTTCACTGTCGATATCAAATTCCTCATGACTAATCATTTGCTTCCTGTCAGTATTGCATCCTGGCCATTTGATTTTCATAGCACTACCTTCTTCTTGTAACAGTCTACTGAAGCATGATACTTACTTAGAAAATCCATCCCCAGGATAGCATCAAACTCCAATAGTTCTAAGGGAAATAAATCAACATAGAAGTTCTGACCATTGATCAGTACCTCACAATGATTATAGCATCCATCTACTACTATCACATTCCTTAAAGGGGTAGAGATAAATAACTCTTCAGGCATAGGTTCAACCAACCTATCTATTCAAGGTGTATACATGCTAGATATAAATGAATGTGTGGCACCAGGATCAAATAAAACATAAGCTGACTGCCCACATAACATAACATTACCGATCACAACATCTGGAGACTCCGCCGCCTCCTGGTGTTTCACGGCATACACTCGCCCCTACTGTTGGGGTCGACCTACGACATTCTTTGTCTTAGTACCACTTGACCATTCGCCCCGATTTCCAACACTCTTTGGTTGGTTAACCGTCTGGGAGGTTGGCTGTTGTGTTGTTGGGACGTCCCTGTTCATTTGGGGACAGTCCCTCTTGAAATTCCCTGTTTGTCCACATTGGAAACATGCACCTCTGCCACTATAGCATGCCCCAAAATGCCTCTTGCCACAACTAGGGCACGTCGGACCCTTGTCTGTGCTGGCTACCGACTCACAAGCTCGGGGCATCTCTGGTCAGCTAACTGCACTGGCCGAGGGTCTCGTTTTCCTTTTCTTGGATCCCTGCCAACTGGTTCCCCTGAAATGGCTTCCACTTGTCTCGGTTGCAATTGGAGATCGGAAGCCCCTGTCTCTAGGCCCTACTACGGCGTCACAACCTTTTAACAACTGCTCAACATTTGAAAAACTCCGCTCGACTCGTTTTGCTGTTTCTACTAACTGGTTAAAATCTAGCCAATTAGCCGTAGACGTCACCGGAGTTCTGATTTCCTTTCGCAAACCTTGTTCAAATTTCCTGCATCTATCTCTTTCCTCATCAATAATTGACAGAGCATACTGTGATAACTCTGTAAATTTCTGCTCATATTCCGCCTTTGACATCGTTTCCTGTGTTAATCTGAGGAACTCATCCCTTTTTGCATCTCGGAACAAGCTGGGGTAATACTTGTCCTCAAAGGCCTTCCTGAACTCAGGCCATAACATCACATCTGTACTGGCTCGTCTGGCGGATATCACTTTCCACATTTTCTCTGCTTCTTTCTATAATAGAAAGGTGGCTAGCCCTACTTTCCTGTCCTCTGGACAACTCATAACATTGAAACATTTTTCAACTACATCCAGCCATAACTCAACTTCAGCCGGATCTGTTGTACCTTCAAAAGTTACAGCCCATAAGGCTTTAAACCTCTCAATACCATATTTCTTCTCTGGGATGGCCCGTACAGAACCCACACTGGCTGCTAACCTCTGCACTATCCTGTCAAAAACTACATCTTCTAACTGAGAATCTGCCCTTGCCTGGAGGTACTAGACTCTCCCTCAGACATCATTTTCTGACCTACTGGATCATTCACCTTCTTTTTGCCACCCGGTGGGTTTTCTCCAACCTCGGGGCCCCTATTGGTAGGGTTAGTGTTCCTGCCATCTGTCTGCTTACTCGGTCTGCGACGTTGCCTCAGCATTTCACCTAATACAATGTACACATGTTAGGGACTCACACTTAAGGACTTAGACTTATGCATGAACTTCCCTCTCATTCCTAAAACCTTATGCTCTGATACCAACTTGTCACACCCCCTCTCAGATTACCTTTTTATTCTGGAAGAGGATATGAACGTGGTAGTAATTAGCCCTACTGCCAGCACTCATCACCCAAGCCTTCTAATCTAAATACCAACCTGTTTGAAACATTAGTAATATATGCAAACAGCTAACCTCCCTTAAAGTTCTACAAAGATTCCATAAATACATGCATACAGCCAAGACATTACATTTATAGAAAAATATTCACGGGTGACCCAAACATTCCTACAGAAGCCTTAGTCCCCCTCAAAACATGTGTACATAAACAGATCATCAACCTAAGTCTTTTAATAAGCCGAGTCTTTCGGTGGCAAGCAGCAGCAAGATCAACCTTGAGGAAACTGACCGCTACCTGAAAAGGGAAAACATAGAAATACTGTGAGCTAAAAGCCCAGTGAGTACCTATAGAATCGTAAAGCAACAAGCATAGTGTGTCACTATAAACATGTAAATATACCAATGAGTCAACTCAAGCAATTGTCTCTAGATGTAGCTTTAAACCATTCTCAGACATCATTAAACATTATTATTCCCTAGTTGAGAACGAGCCTAAACGCTCTAGCTCCCAAACGTTTATTACCGGCCAAGAGACCCATACTTCGATCTCTCATTCATAACTGCCTACGTGTACGTGGCAATACTAAGTACCATCATATTTTAGGTACTTCTGCTCAAATACCTTCTCAAATTTGTCCTTCAGTATCGAGCTACTATGATACCTTCTCATATGTCCTTCGGTATCAAATTGGCCAGATACCTTCTCAAATGTCCTTCGGTCAAATTGGTTAGATACCTTCTCAAATGTCCTTCGGTATCAAATGTGTATTTTGTAACATCAAATTAAGTTCCATTGCCTAGTATTTACACACGAACTCATTCTCTCATAGTCTTCCCTTAAGAAGCATATATCAAAGGCAGAAACATAGCTTTTGTAATGGTTACACAACATACCTTGGCCTGTGTTACACACATACAAGCCGGGAAACATGTGTTAAGTTATTCTCCAACCATTTGTTGCTTGAGGAAGTATAAATTCATCATTAGTGTCGCTGTGCTTTACTTGATCATACATGTATGAGTATTGGAAACCTTAAGTTTACTTAGTCACTCATAGTTCGTCAGGCTCTTAATGGTTTATACACTTCCCCTAGCTCTTTTTGGTTTGAAAAAATATAATTCCCGATTAAACTACTTAGAATTCCTAGTAAAATACCTCAAACAATTCATTTATTAAAGGAACTTCCATCAACACAGACAGCCTTACTAGCGAGATCCCCCTCATGAGCGAGATCCTCATGGGCGAGATCAGCGAGATCCCCTAGAGCGAGATCAGCGAGATCCCCTAGAGCGAGATCAGCGAGATCTCCTAGAGCGAGATCAAGCTTTTCCTGTCAAATTTCCCCCTCACCGATGCTTACCCAATTCCTAGCGAGATTTTCCCCTAGAGCGAGATCCCCCTTACAAAATCAACGAGATTTCCTTTATAAGCGAGATCCTCATGCCCACATCTCGCTATAATTCTCCACGATGAACTGCTTGCTTGTTCTTCACAAGCAGCTGTCTGCTTATGCACCAATTCCCTGTAATAATTTCAAAAATTCATAACTCAAAATTCAGAGCTCTTTTCAAGAAACTTCCTTCTACAAACTTTTTTAGAATGGCGTTAACTTCCTTACCTTAAAATTTCAACCCATAATTCCTTATAGTTTGGCTTGAAACTTCCAACCTTCACCTCAGCCCTTTTTAAATCCGAGATTCTGCCTTCTCTTTATTTTCTTCACTCCTTGTTCTTCTCCTCCTGAAATCTTCCTCCGGCAAGATAATCTCGCTTCCTAGATTCTCTTTGTTTTCGAATGGCACCAAATTCACTAAAATTTTTCATGTCAACTACCGAAACCAAGCTTTTGAAGTTCTTCTTCCAAAAACACTTCCCATCGCCTCCCAAGTTCAAGGATTAGCCGCCACGTTACCCCCACTTAATATGTTTTTCTTTCCCTTCCATCATATTTCCTATAAATAACCATGAATGACTACTTTAATAAAAATAAGAAAGAAAATATATAATATAACATTCCTTTGGCTAAACATGCTTATCTAGGAACCTAGAGTTCAAAGTTTACAATATGTGTGTTACTACTAGAGTTTTAGTCCAAGTGGGAGTTTGTTGGATTTTATGTCCTAAAACTCGTAGTTTGTAAACAATAATCTTATTCTGTTAATCAATATAGATGTTATTAAAGTTTGATTCAATAAAGTTGTTATTGAATGTTTGAATTGCTCATTTCATTTTAGAAATAACTTAATCCAATAATCTAAGGTCCATGGCTATTACATGAGTACTTGAACTTTATTTGGAGACATAAGAGTGAATCAAGTTCGAGTAAATAGCCAAAATAGTCTATAGTATACGGATAAGGCTGGGTACCTTATTCTGGAGGACACTATTGGATGTGGTCCACTTTATAGATATTACAATTGTTGTAAAGTGCTACAAACGAAGTGATCCTGATTTGTTCATTTGGAGACATGCGAGTGGGGGCATCCTATACAAAGAGTTTGTATAAGATCAGACCAAGAAATAAGTCACTCTTACTTATAATGTTGTTTACTGTTAAGACTGACTATTTCAAACCGATAACCTAGGTAACTTGACCTTAATTCTGAGCTAACTATGAACTCCTGTTTATTTGGGATTATCTTTAGATTTGCATGGTGAGGGTTGGCTCAACAGCGCCGACTCAATAAGCCTCCCATTTTAGGGGTAAGACTAGGTAGATAGCTGGGGACATAGGGTGCAAGACGGAATTCACTCATACCCGCTTTTAGGGATAGTAGAGAGGTTGTTCCCTTAAGTGCTGACTCTGGGTCTTGAACAAGGAGCTTCACCCTCTCATTGGCCTGGGAGGGACTCAGTTTAGTGATTGAATAAAAAACCAATTGTTCATTAGATGATCAATGGGACTTAAGGAACAAGATGTAATCTGGGGGGTAAAACAACTTTTTGACCCAACCATTATTACGAACAACTTGTGAAAGTTGGCTTACTAATTATGGTTATATCGAGTGGACACAAATATATCTACAGTGAGAGGAGTGCAACTACTGAGCTTTAATGGAGTGACCCGGTAGTTAATGAATGTTGGTTAATTAGGTTAAAGAGTTTAGCCGGTTAATTTCAGATCGTTGGAGCCCATGATCTGTAGGTCCATTAGGTCCCCTTACTAGCATACAAATGGATTAAACCTTAGAATAGTTCGATGTGAAAATTTGAAATGTTCAAATTCGAATTGAGAGAATTAGTAATTATATACGATATAATTACACGTTTAATTGTCGAATTAAACGAGATTTGAGAATTAGATAATATTTAAATGTGATTTAAATACTATTTGCATGAATAGGAATTCATGATGGGAAAATGGTGTTTAATTAATTTAATATTTGATATTAAATTAATTTAATTAATTGAAGTTGTATAATTAATTATCTGAAATTAATTTTATTTAAAATTAATTGTTTTGTTTAAAATTAATATTGATTCTTGAATTAATATTATTATTTTTTCCATTTTATCTTTTTGAAATTTGATTTCAAAAAATAAAAATTGAATTTTAATTCAAAATTCAATTAAAAATGAGAAAAATACCTTAAGTGGGATTTTTCAACTTTAAAGACTCATTTTTCCATTCAAATTGAGTGGGATTGGTGTCACCTCTTCATGCAAGATAGTTGCAAGAACTTGTTGAATATTTTACTCAATATTCCCTCAAACTTCAGGTCATTTTGGGTTCTACCACCCAATCTAAGGTCCAAGAGAATAGTAGGGAAGATCAAGTAGTGGTCTGTTATGAATATGCTTACTTAAATGCTAAAATTAATGAATTAGAGTGTAATTTCGTGGATTGAAGAAGGTCTTCAAAGGTATATCATCAAACCCTATTTTCTGTTATGAATATGCTTACTTAAATGCTAAAATTAATGAATTAGAGTGTTTAATGATTCTGTTTACTTCCGCTAATTGCATATTGAGTCGGTGAAAGTGACCATTTTTATCCATACAAATCAAATGACCGCCTTCATAGATAGGAGTTCACAACTCATTCAGGATTCAGGTCAAGTCACCTATGGTCATCATGATAAATGTAATTCTCTTCTAGCAATGGTGCTATATAGAGAGATTATTCATTTTGTGGTTCGATTTGATACAAACTCTTTGTATAGAATACCCCTACTCACATGTCTCAGCATGAATAATCAGGATCAAATCATTTGTAGCACTTTACAACAATTGTAACAATTACAAAACAGGTTGTATTCGTAGTGTCACCAGGATAAGATGCCCAGTCTTATCCATCTAATTCAAATCATTTAAGTTACCACTTGAACATGATCCACCTCTATGTCTCCATATATATGTTTAAGTTACCGAAGATAACCCTGGATCTTAGTTTATTGGTTTTTGTGAGTTAATGCAACTACATATTGAATAAAATATCTCATATTTTATTAGATAAATAAAGTGTTTGTACAATACAATTACTAATTACAAGACCACGAGATTTTGAGCATCAACCCCAACATATTTACCTTACTTTAAACCACTTCATCGAAAGTCAGTTGAATTTGTGGGAATTAGCACAGTCGTCTTCTAGAAAAGTCGTAGGCATCGGATAATTGATTTTAGACATTCATGAAAATATTTATTAACAATTTGGCTAAACCTATTGAAGCTAAAACTGACTACTTTATTCTTCACATGGTGAGCTAGTATATGCAAAAACATTGCAACCATCTCCTCAACACCCATATTTTTAGATCCTCTTAATTGACCTTTCTCCTTAAGGATATTGCATAGCTTATGAAACGCTCGATTATTCGTACGAAGTGTATTGGCACAAGTAACATTGTTCTCCTCAACTAGAGACTGCAAATGGCTTATTTGGTAAGTCATCCTAACAAATGATCCTGTACTTATCTCTTAATCTGAGTCCAGGGCGATATAAACATAAAGCAACACATGATGCAAGTATTTCTCAAAGCATGATAACCAAGAAGTTGACCAAAACATACACTCTCCTCCTCCTTGCAATAGTAAGGTGAGATATATTTAAAGACACATACGATTAACAAATCTACATATAAATGGATGCGTATATAACAAAATTCAAAAAATAAATTCTTAAAACAAGAATAAAAAGTATAAAAACATCTACGAATAAAAAAGTCTCTGAAGGAATTCAGATTTCTAAATCAAACAAAAATATGAAGATTAACACATAATACAAAATACATGCGATTAACAAACAACCCAAAAAATGAAAAAAACTATAAGAGGCATGCGAATGTGAAAATACATATTGGTATGTGTGAACAACAATCGGCTATTGATTCAAACAACTCAAACTGCACGCGATAAATAACACAGTATGAACCATAAGCAGTGTTTCAAAATGTGCAGAAAAACTAATTAAAACATCAGTTCACATTAAATATCGTTACCGTTTAGGTTTGAGTTAGGGTTACCGAAAGGCTTATCGTTAAGACACTATACACACACACATTCAATCTATTGCAACATCATATATTTACCCTTTCCGTTAACGTTATGTTTGTCGCTTCGTTACAGTTCATTTAATAATCGATCTCAATGTTGATTGACAACTTGTAATCATTTCTCGTTGATGCACATTGGGAACCATAACGCCATTAATCCACAAATTAAATATATACATTCAATTTGGTGAGTCATGACCAAACGGTAACTATTATATTATGTGTGCGCATATGGACGTCACATGTATATGCTTATCGTTTGGTTCACTTCAACGAAAATGCCAATGGTAAATATGTAATGTTTAGTGAAACATCGTGTCCTTTGTGAATAACTAATTATCCCTCCATCTTCCCCCCTTAAACCATGCACCCCTTAAAATGTATATATACAACTACCATTATGAAAAATTTTCACACTTCTCTTGGACAAAAGAAAATGTGGTTTGATACTGACAACAACTTCAACTCATATAAGTGCCCATTGGCTCCTTCGGTTGAGTTCGAAACCAAATAGTCCACCAGTCGCTGCAACCACACCAGGTTCATCAATGGACGACTCTCCATATTCCACTGCACATGAGGGGATTGGAAGCTCAAAAAACGAGTCCTCCCCCCTTTATCTATCACTCACTTTGTCTTCAAACCGGTCGGCTTCTTCATAGCTAAGTGTGAACATGCCTTCCCCCCGCAAGGCATCCCTTCGCTCCGTCAACGACCCTCCACTAGCAGGCCAGATTAAGGAGAACAAAGAAAAGAAAAGTGGAATAAAGGCAAGGAGGAAACGTTGTCGTGCTGATGAATGACCTACTGACGAGGAGAAGGTGACCAAGAAGAAGAAGAACAATGCTCGACGTGCATTGGTGATCCTCTCCAGTGATTCGGAGTAGGGTATATTTCGTTCTCTTTTCTTTTTTGTTAATGTGTTTTAGCGACCCACTATCCTCCATTAAAAAGAAATCTTTTGAAAATAAAAATGAGAACCTACATATTTTGTTTCTTTAACAAACAAACATTTCACATAGTGGTAGTGAACAAATGCATGCAAAATATGAAGATGAATAACAAGAATGATAAACTAAAAACTTATCATTACGGTTTCAGATTTTGTTTAACGATAGACCGAAATTCCTAAAATTTGGATAAACGGTAACAGTCATATAGGCTAGGCCACTCATCGTTCAATCAACCCAAATGGTGCCATAATAATTGATGACATATGGGCAAATTTTAGAAACTCGGAAAAATTTTATCGACAAAAAGGGTGTGGGTTAGGTCTCACTGAATATTCAAACTCAATTCAATTGATCATCCTACACTTACATTACTTTATTACGGATTTCCAACGAAGGCCCACCTGTTAGTGTAGATGCAAAATGATCGTAAACACTAACAAACGTAAAAAAAAATGGGTCACACTTTCCAAATTACTTTTCATTTATTGCGATATCCCTTCGGTAAACGTGACCTAAGTTATAAAAATTATTTTGAAACTTTATCATTTATTTTAAAGGTCTCTTATTCTATTAAAATTGTAATATTACGTTGTTTTAAAAGATTTTTTTTTTTCTTTTTTAAGAAACTTCTACAAATATTTTAGAACCATCTTACGAGTAGAAATGCATTTGGACAAAAAGTAAGATCAAGAACAAGGATTGGAACAGTATCACACTATTTTACATGATCACTACATCTAATTCAAATCCTAATTTATATCCAAGTATTTCTACTTTAAAGTATTTTTCAAGTATTTTTAAATTCTTTCGGGTAATAATGAAATAGAAGTATTAGTAAAATAAATGGGAAAGCTCATATATATATATATATACCCTTTTTTAAACAATTATTTTTGTATATTTTTCTATTTGAGGTAGAGATGTTCACATTTCTTATCCCCACCTCCTTATATATCTCCATCCCTTTTTCTCATTTAGTTTAGAAAATTCTCATTTTTTTTTCTTCTAAATTATTTATTTTTAACCATTTTTAATTTATTCTCAACCAAATAAAATTTTCAAATTCTTTTATATTTAATGACTTATTTCTAATACAAACTTTATTTAGATAAAAACCTTATGAAATTTCTTGCTAAAAACAATAATATCCATGTGTAAAGATATTATTAAAATGTTTAATTCACATTATTTCTAAAAATTAAAATTTAAATATTACTACACCAAATTGTAGTCCTCAACTTATATATATATCCAAATCAAGCTTATTAATATAATTAATTAATTAGAGTGAGAACAAGACGAGAAAATTCCCCATCATTGTCCCTATTTGGCCAACACATACAAAATTCTCTCCACTTCCTCCCCCATTCTTCGAAAGAATCCCCACCTCCATCGAGATGGGTCTCATAAATTAAATAGATATCTCTAATCTAGAATGATTAAAACACTCTTAATCTTAAAACTTTTGTAAAATTAACAAGTTAGACCATAAACTTTAATTTGTTACCGTTTAACTCCTATACTTACAATTTTTGCTACAATTTAGACCATCAATTTTAGTATGTACAATTTAATCTCTTTAAATAAGAAACTCAGCATAGACTAAATTGTCACAAACATTATTAAACATTAAAGGTTAGGGTATATATATATATATAACTACATAAAAGTTACAAAAAGTATTTCCAACTAAAAAAAACGTAAGAACTTCGAGAGAAAATAGAAACAATAAAATATAAATTATAAATTATATACCTCTATTACCACCAAACTATTCAAGCAAGTATGTATTATAACAAAACAAGGCATAGTTTTGTCATATGTTGTTAGATTTCCACTATCCAACAAAACCATAATTTGAACCAAAAAAAAATCTACTCAACTCAACTTCTTCCTCTATTTACTCTCTCATGCATTTAGAAAAAAAGAAAAATGTGAGATAGAGACAAGTTGAGCACCTCAAGTTTCTATCTTTTTTATTTGCTCTGATCCACTTTGTCTTAATAACGCCTATAAATCATCTGGCTTTCATGTATCCTGGTGCTGTTGTTTTGTCTCTGCCACTCAGTTCTATAATAAAAGGATTTGTGATTGCCACCACTTTTCCTCTCATGTTCCTCAACCATCAGTAGCAAAGAATATGTTTTTAAGTAACTGTTAAATACTATTGCCTAGTTCTCTCTTCTGTCTCTTCTTGTCCTTACTGCTTTTGTTATTGATTGTACCCATCTCGTGGAAGATGAATAGATCACCATTTCATGGAATTAACTCGCCGAATGACTCGTGGGGGTCGTCGCTTTTCAACCACAGGAATCACCTTTTCCATTATCTGCACCAGGAAAAAAAATATCAAACCAGCAGTAAATGCAGGGTGTCATTACTATGTAAAGACCACTGATTTAGTTTACGTTGTTTTCTAAATGCTTACAAACATTCTATGTGCATTTTTAAGCATTTTAAAAGTCACTCCAAATAGCCTCTAAGTATATATGTATATGTACACTCCTCCAAAGAGAAAGAAACACTAAGTTTAATATGTTCTTGCCAATAATCACATCAACAACACGGACGTCATTCGCGTTGAATCTAGTGAACTACAAAAACTTGCATCCTCGGTATTATGCTAAAACCCAAACATTGATATTGCAGGGCTTGATGAAGTTCATTGAAATGTTTTCTTTTTATTTTTGGGAATAATTGAGACCTTTCTTTTTAGCCAGTGAATAAACAAGACTTGTAGTGAAAGATATTGTTGCTTTCTAGTTTCTAATGATAATTATCCTAGAACGTACTATAAAGTTCTTTTATAGAAGAATTACAATTCTAAAGAAGACTAGGCGATGGAGATTGTCCATGTAGAATTTTTCATCCCTTAAAACAAGTTACAACAATATCTAATGCAATCAAATATTCAATAAGCCAATATTTGATGAACTTCAATTGGTCCCAGACCCGAGAGCAAGAGAATACTTCAATTAGATTGATGAAATTCAAATAATGATCAAAGAACTCTCACCAACATGGAGCAAGAAAATTAATTACAACTGTTTTAGCCGGACATCTAGATTCCAGAACAATTCACGTTACTCCTTTTCTAAAAAGAAAACTAGAAAGACAGCACAAGAGATCTGAAACATAATACTCAACGCAAAAACTCTTTCATCACACGTAATATTAGGATCAAAATTTAAAACCAATACCTGCTTGAACCTCTCTTTAGTCCTCTCAGCCTGCAAAAGAGAGAAAATTTTAAAATAGAATTTTAAAATGATACTATGTAATCAACACAACTGCAAACAGACAACAGTGTTCTGTTTACATAGCTACAAGATTATAGATTTACAGCTACTCTGCGCAGAACCATAAAAATAACATGAAAGAGGAAGGGAACACTTCTTTTTCTTTTTTTCCTGAGTGCAAAAAATGGAGTACGTGGCATGACTGGTGAGTTAGGTTTATATAGCCCTAAGCTGTTAGATTTCTGTAAGTTCGTTGCAAGTCTAAACCCAAAGTTCATGCAACCATTCACTTGCACAACCTAAACACAAACTGTGCAAATTCTTACTTCCCAATCCTTGCCTACACTATATTAATGACAAACCTAGATTGATTATTTCCAGTCCCCTAGACCTTGGAAATAACAAGCACACATTATAGAGTATTTCTTTTCATTATCATTTTCGAAATAGTAAAAAATTGGATCCACTACCATTATTCTCTTCCTTCTCCAACACATACCCCATATAAGTGTTATTTTTCCAAAACATCATTCAGCTTCGCTTCTATTAGATGATAAGTACTTTATCTGGTAGACAAGAATTCTTTGTATTCTTCAGAACTCTTCTATAACAGAAATACCTACCCCTTTAATGGTTCCTTGGATAAGAATTCAAGATTGAGGACAACTTAGTCCTCAAATACCTACACATCAAACTAACAAATCACCAAATTTTAACTATACCTTAATTACAACTCCCAAGTACACAGACTACTAAGAATGCTCTCCACTCCAAATAATAAGTTTGGTCAAATATGATCCAGCATTAGTCCAAAGCAAACAAAAGACTATTCAATAAGCATTGGAGTAAAGATATGGTTCAAGATCTAATATATAAAATAATAACAAAAGATTAACATAAGAAAAAAGATTTGATGAATCCCGATTGTAGTTAAATATCGATCTTAAAGATGCACAAGGCAACCATATTTACTCAGTAGTTTTGTAAGCAATAAACTGCAAGATGATGAATTATTTGATTCAATCGCGTGATAGAAATTGATCGCACCAATTGTATTTAAATTATATACTAGTATACTGGAAACTAAAAACAGGGAATTAGAGTGCAATTGATCAAGAGAGACTTCAGGGAGATCAGAAGGTTAAGAAGAATACAGAAAGAGAAAAAAGAATCAAATGGAGGAAAGAAAAGCTTAGGGTCCAACATACTATCGGGTCTCTCTGGATCAAAATAATGTTAACTTGTAACTTCTATAAGAAGAAAAGCAATCTCTGACACGTCCTGCATTGGAATCCCACTTTAAGGTTCTCCATAACTTTACAAATTCTCAAGCAACTTTCTCCCACACAATATTAAAACGAATGCAAGCATTAACAATTAGATCCCAAATCCAGTGGAATAGAAAATTGAATAAGAAAGATGTTCTCATATGTATGGAATGAATATCGAAAGGAAAAAAGGAGTACCTTTTCCCTCAAAAGCCGCTCATTCTCCTCCTCTAATCTTACAGCTAACGACTCTAATTCCACTTGATAAGCCTGAGATCCCAAAACCAGAAAAGGCAAGAAGTAGACTATCAAACACATTACCAAACAAAATTATAGAATCAAACAAGTATTTGAGAATGGAAGTTATATAAAAGAGAAGATTCAGTAAGTCACCTGCTTCCGTTCTCTAGACCTTGCTGCAGACTCCCTGTTCTTGATCATCCTCCTCTGTCTTTGCTCTGCAGCCTTATCTAAAGGTTCTAAAGCAGCTCGCCCTCTTTTGTCCCTCCCCCCACTTCCACCACTTCCAATCAAATCGACCCCATTAGCAAACCCAATAATGGATCCTTCAACCTTATCCAATGCCTGAAATGTGGTGGAAGGAATTGGATCAAACGAAAAAATCCCTCCACTCAGCCTCTCAGTCTGCGGCAATTTAACATCCTCAACAGGCACAGCTCCAGATTTCGAAAGAAATTCCTCGAGGGTTAACACCCCATCAGTAATCTCCTCCTTCAATTCCTTCCTCTCACCAGAAACAATCTCCCTCCACACATCATCCACAGTCTTGAGCGGCGGCGCACCGGAAGAAGAATCGTGATTGCTATCAATGACGGCAGAGGAATTAGTGGTGGTGGGTGTGGTAGAATTCATGGGAAGAGAAGTGGGGTTAGGGGAATCAACGAGAGTAATCTGTGCATCTAAGAGAATAGACGATTCCGTGGGATTATTGGAATCGTACCCATTACGAAGTAAGCCATCGACGGTCATTGAAGTAAGAGTATGGGGTCGACTACGAGATGGGGGGTTATCATAATTCCTCGAGCGGCGATTGGAGAGAAATTGGGGTTTTAAAAGGGAAGCAGAAGAGGAAGAAGAAGAAGAAGAAGAAGAAGAAGAACCTCGAGATAGATCCGAAATTCGCGAAGTGGAAGATGGGAAGAGCTTGGATGATGCCATATATTGGTCGTCAAAATAGGCAAGGAATTCGCAGAGATTCTCTCGAAAGTCGGGTGGGGAATCTTGATGGGTGTTACAGAAGAATTTGTATGGGGTGTGTGAACGAATGAGTTGGGATTTGAGAGCGGCGAGGCTTTGTGGTTTTTTTCTGTTGGTGGGTGTGAACTGGGGAGTTCGAGAGAAAGAAACATGGCGAGTGAGAGCGCGTGAGACGTTGCAGAGAGCGAAGGAGGAAGATGGAACCTGGATTAGCCGGTTGCCGGTCAATGAGAGATTATAATAAAGTTAATATTTATTTATATAATTCTTTTGTTTTGAAGTTTCTAGATACTCTACACCTACGGCCGGCCTCCACCCCTGTCTCCAAATGCCGTTCTTTTTTTCTTTTTCCAATATAAATGTTTTTATAATTCTATCTCAACCGCATTTCGAGTTTTATCTGTATTTAGGGTGTTGAGTTATGGTAGATTGAGTCCGAAACTCTATTTGTGATGTACAGTTTGTCGATTTGAGTTTAATTGGAGCATTTGATGTAGTTTTTCTAAACAAATTTGCTTGTTTTCAAATATTTATAAATATTTTCAGCAGTTTTATCATTTGAAATAATTTCTTTTATTAAAAGTTTTAATACTAAAAAATTCTTAATTTTTTTTCTATTCTTAAAACATAACAAATTCTTAGCAAATAAATATATGCTAGGCATAAATTTTGAATTCAATTTTTGAATATATATATATATATATTTATTTATTTATTTATTTATTTTTTCATTCCTAAACACCAAGAATATTCCAAACAAATGAAAACTTTTCACTACTACTTAACCCTCGATGATGAACAATGAAGAAGCTTATAAATTGGACAACTTTTTGTTTTTCCTTCGAAAAAAAAAAGTAACATATTTTCACCACACAATTTAAATACTCAATTACATAATAATTTTATCTACATCTCTAAGTCAGGTCATATTCCAATAGAAATAAACATTTTCTCTATCCTCTATCCTCAATTTTTAACATTGAATTAATTTTAACTCAACATAAATTTCGATTTAAAAAGAAAAAGAAAATAAAACCAATCCTTATCTTATTTTTCTGTCTTTTTGTGGAATATGAAATTCAATTTTTATAGTTAATGGATTTTTTTCATTTTTTTGTCATTCTTTATATTTTACATGGATAGAACGAAACGATTTTTCTTTTTTTTTTTTGTTTGTGTATATTCGTTCTTTGCAAACATTTTATTGTGCAAATGTCGTCTTTTACTCATTTTTTTCACAGATGGTTGTGTTTGGGTGAGAGAAGTACAAATTGGGATAGAGATGACTATAGTATTAGGACTACGATAGGGGTAGTCACTCTAACGCGATACATTATAAAATGCAATAATGTGTTGACATAAGATTTGATACGTTTTGGAGGGTCGGGTCATTAATCATAAATACGTTTGTGAATGAGTCATCCATACAAAAAACTCGACATAGTGCTTATATTAACATCCTCTATATTAGAGATATCTACGAGGCAAGGTGGGGCCAGAGATGTCATTCCCCATCTCATTCCCGCTTCCCATTACATTCTCCATCCCCATGAAATTTTCCATGGGGATCGGGGCGGGGATAAATTTTTCCCGTTAGGTTTTTTTTTATTATTGTTTTGAAAAAAACCAATTAATTTAAATTGAATGGATTTTAATTAAATAATTAACTCTATCATTAAATTGCTTATTAGTTTTGCCTAACAATTTGACCTAAAAAACTAATAAACTTTTATTATTCACGTATATAATCTAAATGTAAATATTTAATTTAAACATATTCATTCTCTGGATGAATAAACAATAAACTTGAAATTTAAATGTAATGTTTACATAATAATAATTATAATATAACATTAAATAATTATACTAAATAAATAAATAGAGGCTAATCGGGACGGGGTGGATGGGAACCCGTCTCTTTTAACTCTTTTGTCCCCCACTCTCTCCCCCATTTCTCGCCTAATCGAGGAATCACACAGAAATTAGACATCTCTACTTTAAATGCTTAGTTCCCCCACCAAAAATAATAATAATAACAAATTATATATAAGGGTTTTTTTATAGCAAAAAGTTCCAAAAGTACTTCTACTTTTGTAACTTGTTGCTATAAAGTGTAAATATTTTTGGAATTTCCCTTTTATATATATATATATATTTCCAAAAATTGATGTGACTAGTAATAAAATTTAGAGAAAATATTAATTTAAACTCCTAAATTTAGAGATGATATTGATTTAAACTCTAACTAATAACGATATCAATTCACACTCTTCATTACTTTTTATTTAGAAATTTTCATATGAAACTTATAATTGTATCAATTAACTTTCTAAACTTTTAGAATTGAATCAATTTATGGTATGTTTGGAATGACTAAAGGAAAAAATCATTTTTATTAACTTTTTTGATAAAAATTGCTTAACTTTAAAAATAGTTTAAAAACTATTTTGAGTTGGTTATCAAACACTTCAATTTTTTTCCAAAAATAACATACTTTCAAAATTAAACACTTGAAAAGTTAAACCACACACTCTTAGACTCTAAAAAAAATTCATTGTGAATTTTTGCATATACTCTAATCGTCTGTCTTGTAAAAACCAATATTTGAAGAAGTCTACACACGTGTTTGAGAAATAATGCATGGATGATTTTCAAAGGCAATTGTAATGAATGGTCTAAATTGATTGGTTTATAAAAATTTAAAAGTTTAATTGACTCAAATTATAAATTTCATACGATATTGATTGAATAAAATTTTAAGGAAAGAGTATATTGATACACTTATGAAAATTCAAGATTTAAATTGATATATTTTTAGTTCATGGTTTTAATTGATACAGCTTAAAAGTCGAGAGTTTATTTGTTCCTCAGAGTTGAAACAATCGTATTGAAGTGTTTGTTTAATAAAAAATGACCATATCAATAGTCAAACCAACAAAATTGATCAACGTATTAACCGTCACATCAACATTCTATTAGGTCAATTAATTGTCGATTAAAACCAAAGATAATTTAAAATTATTTTCTAAACCTCACGAATTGAAGTGTTTATTTTGAAATTTATGAATTAAATAGACATCAACCTATAGAATGAAAGTGCATTTTATCTTATATATGCCACTGATTTTACCCAATAAATTGTTACAAATTTGAAACTAGAAAGACTAAATTGTTACCTATCAAAATTCAAATACCAAATTGATAGAAATAATTACAAATTAAAGTATATGAACTAAACTGTTACTTTTATGAAAGTTGGGGCCAAAATTATTTTTCAACCTGATTTTTATTATAAAGTTGAATTTCCATTTTAAAATTGGGGCAAGACTTTAAAATGATATTAGAAAAAATAGACAAATAAAATTTTAGAAATAAACTTAATTCGTAAAAAGTGGATAACTAAATACAATTATTATCCAACTGAAGTTTAATTTGCAAAATTTAGTTTGTGTTTGCTAATATATATATATATATAGTTGAAATTTTTGATGGGGAAGTTTGGGGTGATTTGATCGCATTCCAACGTTTGTACAACTTGTTCGCAAATAAAGATCTTACCTATTAAAAGATTATGGAGATTTTCAAAAATAAAAATAAAAAATAAGAAAAACTATTTACACAAAATAATAAAATTTTAATTTTTTTTTAGAGAGGTTGATAGAAGTTATCAGTGTCTATTAATGATAGAAATTAATAGAAGCCTATCATCATGTTTTTGTTGTTATTTGTATAAATAGCTTGACATATTTTGTATATGTGAAAATTTCTCAAAGATTATACTACCTTCGATATATTTATAAGGTTTAAATACTATTCTGGTCCCCATGCTTTTAATTTTTGTTCACCTTGATCCCTACACTTTCAAAATGTTTATTTTAGTCTCTATACTTTCAACTTTGGTTCATTTTGGTCTATGTACTTTCAAAATCATCATTTTGACCCTTATACTTTCAAAATGTGACTATTTTGGTCCATTCATTCCTATTTTTCCTTCATTTTTAAGGGATCAAAATAGTCACTTTTTTAAAGTTTAATGACTAAAATGAACGAAAGTTGAAAGTTCAAGGATTGAAGTGAACATTTTGAAAGTATAGAGACTAAAGTGAACCAAATTTAAAAGTATAGGGGATAAAAATGAATATTTTAGAAGTATAAATACCAAAATAAACAAAAACATTTTCATTCGCACATGACACTTTCATAAATTAATGTTTAAACAAATAAATAATAAAACAATAATCTTAATTATATGCCTTGTACAACTTTGCTTTAATTAGGCCAAACTTTACTAATAGCTTATGAAGCCTCTTAGAAACCTTCCAAACAAATATATAATACATATTCAAACCACACACTTTAAACTCTTTTTGGCCCTCTCTCCTTTGCTTGCTTCCTAAATTCCACAATTGAAATTAGGAGTATAAGTAATCAAATTCTACATATCTAAAACACAAGGCTGGGCTTATTGCTTAGTTTTAAAGATTATGAATAATATCTATGCCATTACCTATATAAAAGTTCGTGTTTTAGAACAAATCCATTCCGAATACACGTTAGAATATTCATAAACATTATCTAAAAATCGTAAACATAAACATTCCGAATACCCAACTCAATCACGTTAATGTAGATCAATACGCACAATTGACATCTCCTTTTTATATGTGTAGATAGTAGTCTATCACGATCTATCACAAATAGATAATGGAATTTTACTATATTTATAAATATTTTAATTCATTTTCTTATAATTAAAAACAGTCTTAAATGGGAGATGCAAATAATATTAGATACAATTCCAACTTTAGTCCTTGAAGGAAAGTAAGAGATGGAATTCAGGAAGTTTTATTTTTCTGTTTTTAAAGGTGAAGCTTACAAAGTTATTCAACATAATAAGGACAAAAAATATGACCACAAAACTACAAAAGGAAATCCAACTTATGCAGTAATATTTAATCAACACCCCAAAAACTGGAGGGTTCTTCGGCAAAATTTGGTTAATATTTGTTTCCAATAATCAAATTGAAGAAGCAACATGATATAAAATATCGATTATCATTTCAAAGATCAATTATTATATTTATTAAATATTTCCTTCAAAATATTTTGTTGACGAGATACAATTTTTATAACTCGACCCCAAAAAGTTCGATTTTTTTCCCTAAAAAAATTAACTTGAAAAAGACATAAACATCTAAAATCTTTAACATAATAAAAGCAAATCAAACTAGGTATAAAGTGCCCCAAACTCACTATGCCCTCTTTCGAGGAGCTAACTTCGTCCAAAGAGAATATATTTTCGTAAGATCCACACACTCTCAATTCATATCGCTTTGATAATGTCAGATGAATCTAACTCAACATAAAGGGAGAATAAGCCGAATCTTTGAAGAACTCAAAGAAACAAGACAAACCATGAATCATAGTCGGTGCTTCCAAATCCTTAATCGACCACGATTTTCTTGCTTGTCTACAACCTATTCCAACCAGAGACCTAACAAGGTCAAAATTTGAACATATATGTAATGTATCGAGTTATTTAATTTATCTAACTTCAAATTTAACTAACATAAAACTAGATTAACAATAAGAAATTCATATTTTGTATTGCATATTAATTTTTACATATCATAAACTCACAAACTTAACATGGTTTTACACAAACTCATTAGATTATTTGGGCAATTCAAACTTAAATTTACACAAAGCATGAGCTTTCCAACCTAAAAACTTTACTTAAAATGGAGAGCCAATTAGTATATATATATATATATATATAAAGATATCAACTTTTCTAGGCATTTTTAGTAAAAGCTTTGGTAGGCATTGATAAAAACATATGAGTAATACTTAAGAAAATAGTCTCAACTTTTTTTTATATATAAAAAAAATCAATTTTTAAAAATTATGGTTGACCTCGGTTGCAAAAATAAAAATAATAATAAATAAAACCCAACCAAAATATTATCTAATACAAATAATAATTTTGTGATACAGTTCAAAAGTAACACCACTCAAAATTCTCAAAATAAAAATGAAAAATAAAGTTAAAATAATATTTTGGTACGTTCAATTTTAGTCACTGTATTTTTAAATATTTACTTTTATTCTCAATATTTTTAACTAATCTTAATTTTAATCAACTACTAAAATCGAATAAATTCCAACCTATAATACTAAAATGACATTTTGACCGATAAAGGGAAATTTCATTGTAATAAACTTTAGAAGTATAATGAATATTCATAAGAACAAGATGATATCTCGTCATCATAAACAAAAAGATCCTAAACAAAACAATATCAAAAGCTTAAGGCTTCATTATTGTTTCTTGCAAGGTTGATATTCCATTATATATAAACAAGTTCATTTTTGGATACTAAATAACACAAAATTATTGGCTTGTCCCAATTCAAGATTCCATAATAATGTGGACAAAATTTAGGCATTCAGAAATCAGAAACAGTACCAAACTTTCTCAATCGATCATAGCTTGTTTTGCACATTTGTGTAATTTTTCTCAAACTCAACCCGTTTTTATTTCAATTTTTGCAGATGAAGAACAAGAAATTGGAAAGAAACCTCAAAAAAGCTTCAATGTTAATGAGGAATACCTTTGTACATTGAGGACCAAATCCTTCAGTGAATTTTTCACAAAAGCTGAATTCATTGTCGATGAATCGCCGCCGTCTATAACCTCCTCCTCCGCCGCCGCGGATCGCTGCCGGAAATTATCGGAAACAATCTTGCTGCAGCCTGTTCGGTTGGAAGCCGTTCCTTCCATTCTCGAATCGTCATTTCTTTTGATGTTACCAGAGCTTAAAGGCCTGTTCATCGATTACTTGAATGTTAGTGCCAAAGCTTCAAATCTCTGCACTCGTCTCCTCACGAACGTCAAATCAACTCGATCTAAATCCCGCTGCATTCAACAATCGCTCGATTCGATCGAGAAATGCTTTTCGTCGGAGACGATTGAATCAATCGCCTCAGATCTTCTCTCATTGAGAGCGCCATTTTCCGATCTGGACAAACGCGATTTCACGCTAATCCACGCCGATTACACGGCGATTTCTCGTCGTCTAAACTGCACGAGGAAGAAAGTAGAGAGAAAAATCAGAACGATCAAAATCATCGATGGAATTACCTGCGGATTGAACAGTATTACAACTCGCACTCTGACTGACTCAGTAATGGCGAAAGATCCAGGTCCAGTAATTTTCGGTTACCGACTGAAATCCTTGGGCAGAAAGCTTGTCCGGCATGAGATGCTTAGAAATGGCGGTCTTGAAAAAGTAGGAGAAAAAGTGGAGGCGGCGGCGAAGGGAAGTTATATAATGAAGAGAGAGTTGGATACGACAAGCCGACTGGTGGTCCGGCTCGGCGACGCCGTGGATCATGGGAAGGCGATGTTGCGGTTGTTTGGGGGAAGGAAGGAGGATAAATTTGCAGTGTCGGTGGCCATGGATGAGGTGAAGAAGAACAATGTTAGCATGAGAAAGCAAGTTGAAGATGTCGAAGAGCACTTGTATTTGTGCATTGTTACCATTAACAGAAGCAGAGCTTCTGTGATTAAACAATTGTAGAAGACAACAAAATTAGGGATTCTTTCGGATTGGGACCGATAAACCTTACAACAAATTTCTATAAAATGTGGATATTCATCGATATTATATTTATTTTCTGCCCTTTTTCCCCCGTATTTCATGAATGTGTTTTAAGATACATTGGAAAATGTTTTGGGTTTAATTTTTATTTAGTTTTTAAATTTTAAAATATTATACATTTAATTTTTAAGTTTTGAGTTTGATTTTAATTAGTCCATAAGTTTCAAAATATTATAATTTTACCTTTAAGATTTGAATTTTACTTCAATTTGGTCTCTATGTCTCGAGATTTATACTTTTAATCTCAATTTTTCACGAAATACTCACTTTCTGTCTTTTAGAGTTAATTTATGTTAATAAATTAAAATTCGTTAAAAGAATTATAATTAAGTTTCACTATTCTTATCACTTTTATAATTAAATTTAAAATTTCACTTCTAATTTTTCACTTTTAATCTTAATTTTTCATTAAATACTCACCTTTTGTCTTTTAGAGTTAATTTATGTTAATAAATTAAAAATTGTTAAAATAATTATAATTAATTAAAATTTCCTATTTTTATCACTTTTATAATTAAATTTAAAATTTCACCTCTATTTTTTCATTTTTAACCTTAATTTTTACTAAATATTCTGTCTTTTGGAAATAATTTATGTTAATAAATTAAAAATCGATAAAAGAATTATAATTAATTAAGTTTAACTATTTTTATCACTTTTATAATTAAATTTAAAATTTTATTTCTAATTATTTTTAATTAATTAATAGAAATTAACGTCAAAGATTGAAATTAGGTATTAATAAAAAGTTGAGGTTAAAATGTAAAATCTTGAAATCTATGGACAAAATTGAAACAAAATTCAAATCTCAATGGTAAAATTATAACATTTTAACACTTAAGGACTAAATTGAAACAAAACTCAAAACTTAAGGACTAAATGTATAACATTTTAAAACATAGGGACTAAATAGAAACTAGAGCCGAAACTTAGAGACTAAAAAGATATTATTCCCAAAAATTTAATAGCATAATATATACATACAATGATATATCCACAGTGAAAAATTTCAAGATTTTGATAGCTTCTAAACGCTGATAGCGAAATTTCATTTTTTTCCCCATTTCAACAAATTTTTGAGAAATTTTTGTTTTTTCTATTAATTTTCATACAACTACCTGAAATTTTCATCGACATTAATATTTCCATCAAATCGGGATGTCGATATTTTTATCGACATCAGTATTTCAAACCTCGATACAACTTTAAATTTAGTACTAAAATAATAGTAATAATTATAATTTAGAGAAAGCTATTTTATTACCTGGTTTATTATTTTGAGGTTAAAATATCATTTTTGGTGTTGGTAGTTTTGTTTCATTGTGTTTTTGTTATTTTCTTTCTAATGTCTCTCTCTCTATATATATTTGTTATTATCATTGTGTTTTCCAAAATCAATTTAATCTTTCAACGTCTTTAGGTGAAGGAATATTGTGAACTCTACTCCTTATTTGGTCAAAGTAATTCGTAGATTTCACTACTAAAATATATTGATTGCCCTATTAACTTCTTACACTATGAGTCTCGAAAGTTCATTACTCTCCAAATTTCACAACTTCACTCTACTTCGAAGTCTTCAAATTCACGTGATGTCTTTTTCTTACCTGATTTATTATTTAACCAATTTCTATTAAGAAAATAAAAGAAATTTGAATGAACAAATTCGAGATTTATTAAAAGTATATAGACCAAAATTTTATTTGTTTATTATTTTTATTTTTAGAACAGCCATATTTGTTCTTTTTCAATCAAGACAATATTTTGCAAGATCATGAATTGGTATTACAATAATTCTTAGAAGGATTTTTTTAAAGCAGATTCTTAGAGGAAAATTGGAGAGATATTATAGTTGCAAAGAATAAGAAGATTGATGTGAGATGACCACATTTTGTTGTATTTACTTCTCAAGTGTTACCTAGGAAGTAGAAATCTCCCATGGATCATTATTGTTACATTTTTTTTACAACTATAAGAATGAAGTGCAAAATGTAACTGAGGAAAAAAATAATTCTCAAATGAAAAATAGCTATCAGTATTTTAGGTTCCGTTTGATAATCATTTAGTTTTTTAAAATTAAGTCTACAAATACTACTTCCGCCTTCAAATTTATTCATTTTTTATTTACATTTTATCAATGGTTTAAAGAACCAAACCAAAATTTGAAAACTAAAAAGAGTAGGTCTCATTTGGTAACTATTTTATATTTTGTTTTTGTTTTTGAAAATTAAGCTTATGGACACCATTACCACCTCCAAATTTCTTCATTTGTTATCTACTTTTCACGGATGGATTAAAAATCAAGCCAAAATTTGAGAATTAATAAAAGTAGTTTCAAAAAGTTGCTTTTGTTTTTTGACCTTGGCTAAGAATTCAATCATTATACTTAAGAAAGATGCAAATCATTGTATGAAATATAGATGAAATAGACTTAATTTTTAAAAACAAAAATAAAAAACTAATTGATAATTAAACGGGATCGTAGTTTTTAAAAATATATTTTTTTTGAATTGTACTGGAAATTCAACTATTGTACTTAAAAAAATACAAACCATTACAAAAAAAAAATGGAGAGAAAATAACTTTAATAAATAAAAAATTAAAAATGAAATGGTTGTTAAATGAACTTTAATAATTAAAAAATTGTATAGATAAGTACAGCATTTGTGAATATTGAGCCAATAACACAGTAAAATGAAACGATGAGATGATACTAACAATTAAATAGTGGATATTAATTATTGTGATTGCTGACAAGTTGGTCTCTATTTTCTCGACACTTGTTGGTAGGGATGATATTTTCCTTTGATTTTTCTTATATTCTAGACATTTTCATTGATTGCTCAATAAAGTAGCAATAAAGAAAACCCAATAGGAAAATTTTCAAGGGACTTGTCAGATGGAAAATTTTAAAATAATAAATTTAATAAAAATATAATTTATATTTCATATTTTCATATATGTGTTTGATAGCAGAAACAAAAACTAGATTCTGATTTAAATAGTTATTTAAAATGTGTTTGATACTAATATATAAAATATCAGATTAGTTGTAATTATCTACTAAATAATAGTTGACAGTAAACTGTATTTGCTCTGAAATTGAGAAGCACAATAAGAATATGGATACCAATAAAATATAATATTAAAATAAATATAATATATTATAATAATAGTATATAATATAAATAAATAACAAAATAAGATAAAATAAGATAAATAAACATTAAAATAAATAAAGCATGATATAAAATAAAATATAAAAATATAAAAATTATGTAAATATAATATATGCAAATTTAAAATTCTCTAAAATTCTCCAATCCTTTCTTTACTTTTCTCACCAATGTGTGTGTTGGGGTTGATGCCCTAAATCTCGTAGGATCCTATAGTTTGTAAACATTGTATGAACAAACTCTTTATGTATTTAATAAAATATATGATATTTTATTAATTTTCTATAAAATATGTGATATTTTAGTTGCATTAGCCACAAACCAATAAACTAATATCCAAGATTATCTTTGTAACTTAAACATGTATATGGAGACATACGGGTGGATCATGTTTAAGTGATAACCTAAATAGTCTATAGTATATGGATAAGGTTGGGCACCTTATCCTTGCTGACACTACGAGTATGACCCATTTTGTAGGTGTTACAATTGTTGTAAAGTGCTACAAATGATCTGATCCTGATCATTCATGTATTAGACATGCGAGTAGAGATATTCTATACAAAGGAGTTTATATAAGACCGGAACACGAAATGTTTAGTCTCATTATATAAAGTCGTTCATAATTGAGACTTACATTTCACCAGGATGACCATAGGTAACATGACTTGAATCCTGAGTGAGTTGTGAACTCTTACCTATGAGCACGGTCCTTTGATTTGTATGGGTGAGAGTGGCCAGATCGCCGACTTAACAAGCCTCACCATTTTAGGGATTCGTCTAATTGGGGAGCTGAGAACATAGCTACACAAGATGAAATTCACTCCTTCCCCAAGGCAGGGGTAAGTAGATAAATTATTCCCTTAAGGGCTGATTATAGGTCTTGAATAATGTGGCACCACACCCTCTCCTAGCCCACGAGGGGTTTAGTCATAGTGGGATTATGATATATTATTCATTAGAGGGATCAATGGTACTTAAGGAGTTAGATGTAACTACAGGGGAAAAACAGTAATTTGGTCCAACTATACTTACGAGCAATTTGTGAAAGGTCATCGTACTGTTGATTGCTTATATCCAATGTACACAGAAATATAACTATAGTGCGAACAGTGCAACTGTCGGTCTTTAGTGGAGTGCCCGACAGTTAACGGATGGTGAATAATGTAATTATAGAGCTTAATTAATTATTCAGGTTGAATGATCTCTTACCGAAGAGTTCCATGAGCACGTTCGGATCGCTCCGATCTCACCGTGATCGAAATACACATTATACATTCAAAACATACAGTTATGCAAACAAATATTAATTAACGGCATGTTAAGAACAAGATATAACAAGGGAGAGAGCTCCATACCAGTTGAAGACAGTTTTCAAACTTTGAAACTCAACGCAGTGGAACCCTCCACACGGTCACCAACGGTCAACAGCAGCATCAACAACAGTAGCACGAACAACCGCAAACACGAATACTGGACGACACCACCAGAAAAGAGCCCCGGGTATTCTCAGAATGAGAACCCAAAGCGTGGTCTTTGGTGAATTTGGTAGAGGAAGAAGGAAACACGAATCGTGTAGGCGATAAGCAAGTGGGAGGGAAAAAAACGCTATCGCATAGCAAAATGCTTCTCGTTTAGGAAAAGCTACACGATCGTGTTGGTTTTACTAAACGATCTAGGAAATGGTATACAATCGTTTAACAAAATCGGCACATTATACGATCATTTAGAGAAGCTATGCGATCGTATAGGAAATAGTGTGCAATCGTTTAGGCGCGATGTAGACGATCGTTTAGGCGGAGAGTTACTATCGTATAGGCTCTCGAAAAAACTTAAGCGATCGATTAGATTTTACCAACGCGCGCTCCACTTTTTCTTTTGGACGATTGAACCCTCAATTAAAAAATGAAACCATTTCATTTTTTATTTCATCTGTTACAATAACCGAATCATTCCCACTAACCCACGTCCAAACGTAATTTTTGGCTTAATTATCATATAATTAACCAATTAATTAATTAATAAATATATTCATATTATATTTTTATCCTATAGTTTGATATCACATATCTACTATAATATTTTCTCCTCTACTTGATATAAATCATATTTATATCTAATTTCCTCCAAAATAATGTATCTCATACATTTAGTAATTATATCATATATAATTAACCAGTCTAATTATATCATATATAATCGAACTTTCTTTTGTCAATTTGAACATTTCAAATTAACCCAAACACTAGTTCTCAACTTTATCCAAACTACCCAGGGGACCTAATGAACCTGTGGCTCGAAGCTCCAACGGTCCGTGAATAGCTGACTAAACTCTTTAGCCACGAGATCCACTATCCGTTAACTGTCAGGCATTCCACTAAAGACCAACAGTTGAACTCTTCTTACCACAGATATATTTCTGTGTCCAACGGATATAACCAATCATGAGTACGATGACCATTCACAGATGCTCGTAAGTATAGTTGGACCAAATTACCGTTATGTCCCTGTAGTTACATTTCACTCCTTAAGTACCACTGATTCCTCTAATGAACAATACAATATAGTCCAACTATGTGTGAACACCTCTCGGGCCAAAAGAAGGTGTGTGGCGCCACATCGTTCAAGCCCTAGAATTAGCCTTTAATGGAGCTATCTATCTACTTACCCCTGCCTTGGGAAATGAGTGAATTCCATCTTGTGTAGCTGAGTTCCCAGCTCCCAAATTACACGAATCCCCAAAATGGTAAGTTTGAATCTGCAACCTGGCCACTCGCACCCATACAAATCAAAGGACCGCCCTCAATGGCAGGATTTTCCAACTCACTCAGGATTGAGGTCATGTTACCTATGTTCATCCTAGTGAAGTGAAGTCTTTGTCATGAACGGTGTTATATAACGAGACGTTAACACTTCGTGGTTAGGTCTTATACAAAATCTTTGTATATGACGCCCTCACTCGCATGTCCCCAACACGAATGATTAGAATCAGACCATCTGTGACAAGTCACAACACTTGTGACCATTCCACAAAGCGGGCCGCATCCATAGCATTACCAGGATAAGGCTTCCTTCCTATATCCATATACTACAAACCATTTTGGTTATCACTCAAGACATGATCCACTCGTATGTCACCACATACATGCTTGAGTCACATACAGATAACCAGGGATTTTATGTTTATTGGTTTGTGGTAAAGCAAATAAAACAAGCAACTGATAAAAAATACAAGATGTGAAGTAAATATCATATATTAACAACACAAGCGTTCATACAAACTATTTACAAACTGCAGGACATGAGACTTTAAGGCATCAACCCTAACACATGTACCATCAGAGCTTCAAGCTATAGGTCCATGAGGTCCCCATGGTAGCTTAAAAGGATTTATTTGAGAATAAGTTTTTTGATTAATTTGAATTTTTCAAATTAATAGAGGGATTTAATTATATATGATATGATTAAATTATTTCAATTATATGTGATATAATTGTCATAATGTATTTGATACATTAAAGCTTAGTGGGAGAAAATAAATATTTGAATGAGATTCAATTATATTTTCCATGGATGAGATTCATAGTTGTTAAATTTAATATAAATATATTTATATTAAATGTCATATAACAGAGAAAAGAAACTATAGTTTATATTGTATGTGATATAATATTAAAACTATAGGTTATATAAATATAATATGATAAGTTAGTTATCATATATTTTTATATTATATTATTATTATTTGAATAATATGGAAGGGACTTGCCCCATCTTTTCTCTCCACTCACATTAGTGGGTGGTGGTTATCTTTTATGGCAAGAGAAATAAAAGGAAAATGGTTTTTCTTCTTCCTCAACATTTTGCCAGTGTGTTGGATGATTGAGAGAAATTTATAGAAGTGTTTTGTGAGTTTGCCTAGTGTAAAAAAAAATCTCAATCTTCTTCCTCCTCCACCCTTAATCTTTCCCTAAAAAACCAAAATAGACAGAGTCCACCACTCCTGGATTCTCACCCTGAGAATATCAAGGTTTCACTGTGGTAGTGTCCGAGTTTTTGGTTCAAGATTATCTTGAAGAAGGTCTTCAAGTTGTATGATGCGTTGTGAATATGATGAAATAATGGTGTATATTACGATGGTGATGTATGTGTTATGCATGCAAGTTTTTCTAAAAAAATCCAAGTATA
This sequence comes from Benincasa hispida, assembly GCF_009727055.1. Taxonomy (NCBI): domain Eukaryota; kingdom Viridiplantae; phylum Streptophyta; class Magnoliopsida; order Cucurbitales; family Cucurbitaceae; genus Benincasa; species Benincasa hispida. The sequence goes on from NC_052352.1 coordinate 43,030,726, forward strand.
AATCCTACTAGGTTGCTTGGTAAGCCCAGGGTCGAACACAGGGACTATGGAGACAGTATGCGACGGTGATTTCTGATTCCTTTGCGGTGACAAATAAAACAATGAGTTGGTTGATATGTTTGTTTGAGGTATAGATTCTATGCAGCGGAATTGAGAAAAGAAATGATAACAACGAAAGTTACAATGAGTATGCGAGGAACGGGTTGAAAAGGGATTTAGCTAACACTTCCTAAGATTGCGTTCAAGTTATGCGATCATGCCACACACATACAACAACAGGTCATCTCTCAATGCAAATGCTATAGCTTCTAGTTTTAGGACGCATGCGAAGTATACGATGATGTCTATAAGACTTACGTCTAAGCCTCTATTCTTGTTTATGCGATGATGAATGACACACACATACACAAGGCGACCGCATACTACCATAACCTATTTCTAGGGTGCATGTGATGCATGTTAGCAAATAGAACTTATCTTTAAGTTTCTATCTCTTTCTTATGCGGTTCTAATCTTACTTTCTCAAGCCTAGATTTTAACCTAGCTCTTTCAAGTCTAGGTTCTTTCTTTAGACTCTTTCTCGAGTAGCTCTAAAGGAGTGATGGATGCATACATAAGACAAGATGATTGCATGAAATGAAGATCTTAGGTCATACTAGCTAAGTGTTTCTCGACCTATTCAGAAGTTTAATTACTCATGCATAATGTAAAGAGAGTGAACAGATGTAGAGATACAATTTCAATTTTATAAATGAAATCAGAATACAGAATGATAATGGGAAGTAAGGATAGGGAGCCTGGTAGTAATGTCTTGCTTCCTAAGGCTTTTACATTGTATCTTTCTCTACTCTGCCCAAAAAAATATTCTTGCTTTCGCAAGAGTCAACCCTCTATCTGTTCTCAACGCTTCCCGATACTCTCTCGAGCTCACCAAGGACGATTTTCTGGCGTCGTCTCTCTTCCCTCGCCTCCGCCTTCTAAGTATATAGAAATTACAGACTACGGCTATCTATGTATATTGCGGAAAAGAACTACAAAATTCTAACTGCTGAACTGGAACCGAACATACTTCTTTAATGAAGGTGGCCTTCGGTATTTATAGAGCTTCAAGGTGAAGAGCTTTTCTCTCAAATGATTGCGCTGATGGGATGTAATTAATTCTCTGCCTGATGCGCTGATTAATTGTCACCGAAAAGTTGAGTGTACTTGCTACAGTGTATCGTTAACGGCTTGTTAACTAAATTCGGATTCAACCGTCATCAGCTTTCTATCCCATCATGATTTATTAAGCTTTCACCTTGATGCTCCGTCTCTATGCGGCTACCTTCTTGAGCAGATCTTCACGAACGCATACGATCCCATAGCTTTGCGGTCGCAATCTTCTAATGCGCTCGGACGCTGAATTCCTTGGATCGCAATTTTGTCTTGCGCCAACGCATTTTCCTGCACAAAATACGTAAATTAGCTACTTTAATGCGATGGGTGCATGCGATCGTAATGTTCTCAACTTAATGCTTTTGGACATGATTTTACATATTTTTACTGTCACAATCCTACATTGTTTTACATCTTTGTGTTGTAATAACGTGTATTTTTGGCCGTTATCATTGTACGTGCCCGTTCGAGGGAAATTCGTAAAGAAAAAGTCTTCAAAGGTGAAGTTTTTTTGGAATCCTTTTCTTGTAAAGCATGTTATAGTTTAATTTAAATGCATATCTATTTGTATGTTTACTGTAAACTTTGTATTCAATAATTAATGGAATTTGGTCGATCTGCTTCCGCTCAAGGTTCTCCTCATACGAATTCCTTCAATTAGTATCAAAGCTAGGTTATAGATTTCTGATTCCAAATTCCATTATTGTATTGAATTGTTTTACAGTAATGGCGGGTTTTATAATTTGCATTCTATTTACGCGATGAATGGTTATGGATGTTTTTGTTGATGGATGTTTCGGGATAAAACTTTCTGTTTAAGGCTTTCTTTATTTTTTTTTACAAATTTGGTTTGTAAGGGGCCTTACGTTTTTGGGCATTAATATTGCAATCAAGTCTATAAATTTGTTAGTTTTGAGTCGCTTGTGGTGTTCCAGAGGCTTCAAAGAAGAGTTGCAGATCGGTGTTTCAATGGAGAAGACGAAACAGAGGTTCCAGATTTTGTAGCTACAGCTAAACGATCGGGTAGCTTTTGTTATGCGATCATGTAGAGTTTGCTACACGACCGTGTAACATTTGCTAAACGATCGCATAGTTAAAGCTACATGATCGTGTAGAGTTTACTACACGATCGTGTTGCGTTTGCTATAAGACTGAGTAGGTGCTCGCTGAACGATCACGCAGTTTTTTAGATGCTCAACGCATGCTTGCTTGCTACACGATCATGTAGACTTTCACGCTCATCGCATTGTCATTAGCTACGTGATTGCATAGGCTTTCGTGCTCATCGTTTAGCTGCTCAATGCATGGTTGCTTGCTACATGATTGATAACTTGTAGAAATACAAGTTACTTGTACCACATTCTTAGAATATGCGACAATAGATAGGAAGAAAATGCGCTGGTCATTGCTAAATTGGTATAAAAAAGCAAAGTTTTATAAAGATATCGCAAAACACACCCACTGATTGCATTTCATGGGCAAAAAGTTGTCAAATTCTATGTTTTGCAGGAAAACATGAATCATCGTATGCGACAACCCTTCAAGGAAAGATGTAAACAATGCATGCCTTGAGATTTTTGAAATCGTACAACAGATACTTTGATATACGTCCTAATCGTTGACCATGATGCAACGCTGATACTCTCACCTACCTCAAAAAATGATAGTAACCAGTCAGATACTCTTATCAAGGTAGACAAGTGCATGGCTCTAAAAATAGAGCCTCAGCACAACAAAGTGACATATAGCGAACAAGATCAGAAAGCCCAACTTTTACAGGGAACCTTCTATTCCAAAACTCCAAATCCCCATATAGAAGGTCACCAGAGAATTTACCTGAGAAGAAAGTTCACCAATCCACTCCACGAGTCACATCACGCCAACAAGATTTCACCATCAATCCGTTTTGTCAAGAGATTGACATTAATCTTGCAACCATTCCATTCTCTCTGTATTATCATTTTGTAGAACATTGTTAACTAAGATATTAGTTAAATTTGTATATGAACGATTTAGTAATTCAATATTATCATCATGTTCATCTCCATCTTTTTCATTTCCTTGTTCATGAGTCACTAAACCCCCAGGGTATGGAGAAAGGTTAATCGAACGACTTGATCCATGTCGTGAAATGTTATCGAGTTTGCTTAACACTGGCTTAAAGGCATACTCACCTGTGAAAGCAGAGTTGAGTATGATAATCAACTTCTCGAAAGAGAAAGGTAATAGAACTTGTTAAGAAAAGTAATAAGTACTTCTAGAGATAGAAATAACCTTGCGTTCTACAACACTTCCCTTTTTCACATCATAGAGATATGACTAGTGTGGTAACCACCGAAAGGTGTGAGCCAATGGGAAGTAAAAACCACGATCGCGTCTCCTGTATGGATTAATGATTTCCAAATAGCCTTCCCCTTAACCCATTCATCTCTATAGATTCTATTCAAAGACTTGCCGCATTGCTCATCCGATCACATCCTGTATTTATTAAGCTTTCTGAGACATCGCCTTTTATTAATGTATTACCAAAAATTAATGCATCTTTATTATTGTCGCATGATTTATCACTTTACAACACTACTGGATCTTCAATTAGAGTTGTTGAAGAGCCTATTACCTCAACAAGAGTTGTTAAAGTAGGTTCATCTAGTAGGTCAAATCCACCTCAAGTGTTGAGGGAACCTCAACATAGTGGGAGGGTTGTGAACCCACCTATTCGCTATATAGGTTTAACTGAAATCCTGGCTATGGTAGCTAATAGTGAAGTTGAGGATCCATTGTTTTATAAGAAGGCAATGGAGAATGTTGACATGGATGAATGGATCAAAGCCATAGATCTCGAAATGGAGTTTATGTACTTTAATTCTGTTTGGGGTCTTGTAGATCAACTTGATGGGGCTAAACGTATAGGTTGTAAATGGATCTACAAGAGAAAACGGGGTGCTGATGGGAAGGTGCAAACCTTCAAGGTTAAACTAGTGGAAAAGGGTTATACCCAGGTAGAGGGAATCGACTATGAGGAGACTTTCTCGCTTGTTGCCATGCTGAAATCTATCCACATTCTCCTATTCATTGCCTCATATTATGACTGTGATATATGATAAATGGATGTCAATACTGTTTTTCTATATGGCAATCTTGAGGAGACCATTTATATGGTGCAACCCAAAGGATTCATAGTCTAAGATCAATGGCAAAAGGTTTGCAAGCTGAATCGGTCCATTTATGGACTGAAACAAGCATCTCGATCTTGGAATATAAGGTTTCATACTGCGATAAAATCTTATGGCTTTTATCAGAATGTTGATGAGCCTTGTGTCTACAAGAAGATCATCAACAATTTAGTAGTTTTCCTAGTGTTGTATGTAGATGATATCCTACTCATTGGGAATGATGTAAGCTTACTGACTACAGTTAAGAACTAGTTAGTGACCCAATTCTAAATGAAAGATTTAGGAGAGGCTCATTTTGTTCTTGGCATTCAGATCTTTCGGGATCGAAAGAACAAAATGCTAGCATTGTCTCAGACATCATATATTGACAAGATGTTGATCAAATATTCGATGTAAAACTCCAAGAGGGGCCTATTGCCTTTCAGGCATGGAGTTACTTTGTCTAAGGAATAGTGTCCTAAGACACCTCAAGAGGTTGAGGAAATCAGACGAGTCCCCTATGCATCTGCCGTAGGCAGTTTGATATATGCAATGTCATGTACTAGACCTGACATTTGCTATGCAGTTGGGATAGTTAGTAGATATCAATCTAATCCAGGAAATGATCACTGGATAGCCGTCAAGAACATCCTCAAGTATCTTTGGAGAACGAGGGACTACGTGCTTATGTATAGTTCTAAGAATTTGATCCTTATGGGATACACATACTCTAATTTTCAGAATGATAGGGATACTCATAAATCCACTTCAGGATCAGTGTTCACTCTTAACGGAGGCTCTTAACGAAGGGGTTGTAGTATGGTGAAGCACCAAGCAGGGGTGCATCGCGGACTCCAACATGGAGGCCGAGTATGTAACGACTTGTGAAGCTGCTAAGGAGGTTGTTTGACTCAGGAAATTTCTGCCTGATCTAGAAGTTGTTCCAGACCTGTCAAAGCCTATCACACTTTATTGTGATAATAGTGTTACTGTGGTGAATTCCCGTGAGCCTAGAAGTCATAAGTGCGACAAGCACATTGAGCGGAAATATCATCTCATCCAAAAGATTGTGCATCAAGGGGACGTGATTGTCACAAAAATAGCTTCAGAGCATAATGATGTTGATCAGTTTACGAAGGTTTTCACGGCTACAGCGTTTGAGGGTCACCTGCAGAGTATGGGTTCATGGGATAGACCATGGCTGGACTAGAGCAAATGGGAGATCTTATACTGGGTGTGTTATGCCTTAGTTTATTGTTTTGTGTACTTGTAATTTGATTATCTTGTACACCACATTAACTTTAGGACAAGTGGGAGATTGTTAGGGTTTATGCCTTAAATCTCGTATGGTTCTATAATTTGTAAACCTTGTATGAACAAATATTTCTGTGATTAATAATATTTGATATTTTATTCACTTCGTCTATGAAATATATGATATTTTAGTTTCATTGACCACAAATCAATAAACCAATATCTAAGATCGTTGTAACTTAAACATGTATATGGAGACATACGGGTGGATCATGTTTAAGTGATAACCTAAATAGTCTATAGTATATGGATAAGGTTGGGCACCTTATCCTTGTGACTCTACGAGTATGACTCATTTTGTAGGTGTTACAATTGTTGTAAAGTGCTACAAATGATCTGATCCTAATCATTCATGTATTAGACATTGCGAGCGGAGATATTCTATACAAAGGAGTTTGTATAAGACCGGACCACGAAATGTTTAGTCTCATTATATAACTCCGTTCATAATAGAGACTTTCAATTTCACTAGGATGACCATAGGTAACATGACCTTAATCCTGAGTGAGTTTGTGAACTCCTGCCTATGAGGGTGGTTCTTTGATTTGTATGGGTGAGAGTGACCAGATCATCGACTCAACAAGCCTACCATTTTGGGGATTCGTTTGATTGGAAAGTCGGGAACTCAGCTACACAAGATGAAATTTATTCATTCCCCAAAGCAGAGATAATAAATTGCTCCCTTAAGGGTTGATTTTGGGTCTTGAACAATGTGACGCCACACTCTCTCCTGGCTGGGGACGGGTTTAGTCATAGTGGGACTATGATCTATTGTTCATTCGAAGGATCATGGTACTTAAGGAGTTAGATGTAACTATGGGGACAAAATAGTAATTTGGCCCAACTGTACTTACGAGCAATTTGTGAATGGTCATTGTACTGTTGATTGGTTATATCCAATGGACACAGAAATATATCTGTAGTACGAAGAGTGCAACTGTCGGTCTTTAATGGAATGCCCGACAGTAAACAAGTGGTGGATAATGTGATTAAAGAGTTTAATCAGTTATTTACGTATCGTTGGAGCTTCAAGCTACAGGTCCATAAGGTCCCCTTGGTAGCTCAATGGATTTAGTTGAGAATAAGGTTTTTGGTTAATTTGAAATGTCCAAATTAATAAGAGGAAATTTAATTATATATGATATAATTAAATTAATTCAATTATATATGATATAATTAACATAATGTATTTGATACATTAATTAGAGGAATAAATATTTCAATATGATTCAAATATATTTTCTATGAATGAGATTCATAGTTGTCAAAATTTAATATAAATATGATTTATATTAAATGCCATAAAATAGAGAAAAAGAACTATAATTTATATATTATATGTGATGCAATATTAAAACTATGGGTTATAAATATAATATGATAAGTTGGTTATCATATTTATTTATAATTATTAATTATTTGATAATTAATTCCCTTTTTCTCTCTAGCCACCTTAGTAGAAAGTTAATTAGTTTTATGACAAAATGGAATAAAACAAAATATGATTTTATATTCCAAGGGACAAGCGTTACACGATTTGCTTGAGAGCCTATGCGATAGACTCAATTCTCTAAACGATTGAGAGATCTTTCTATGCGATAGACTGTTGTCTTCCTCGATCATATTCCTCCTCAATCCCACAAACACCCTCTAACTAAAATAATCAGAGTCCACCACTATTGGGTTCTCACACCGAGAATACCAAGGTAACTAAGTGGTAATGTCCTCTACCTTTTGGTTCGAGTTTGGTTGCTGCTTGTTCGAGGAGATTTCGCGCTTTTTCAACGCGTTCATGAACGTATGAGGGATTTATTTGAAGAAGAGTTCTTCAAAGGTATAATCTTTAAACCCTTGTTTCTTATTCAAAAGCATGCTGTAATTTATGTTTTGATGCATAATCTGTATTGTTGATTGTAAATGTATGCGTTCAATCGAAATGGAATTTGTTAGCAATAGTTCCTTCAAAGAAATATTTATTTTTCACTTCATTCAAACTTTCTTTTCATTGAATTTTTACATCATGTTACCTCAAAATTCAACTGATGTGAGTTTTTTTTTTCTTTTACCATAAAAACCTTTCATTTTAAAGAAATCAAATTTGAGAAAAATAATATATATTTATTTTTAACTTCATTAAGACTTTTTTCATTCAATTTTTACTTAATTTCACCTCAAAATTAAATTAATATTATTATTTTTTTGTTTCTTTCACCATCCAAAGCTTTGATTTCCAAGGAACCAAATATGAGAAAAATAACATATATTTATTTTTTACTTCATTCAAAACTTTTCCATTGATTTTTCACATCATTTCACCTCAAACTTTATAATTGATGTTAATTCTCTAATATTCTTCTCATTTTCTCTTAAGCTCTATCTACTTGTAGAGTTTTCTTTATCTTCTTTATTTTCCATTATGTCGTGTTATGTTTGATATTATTCTTTTTGTATCCCTCTTTTATTTACTGTTATGTTTTTTATATCCTTATTATGTTATGTTATGGAAGTTTAATGCACGTTATGGTTTTCATTTTTGTATCCACTTCATTTTATAATAAACAATTTACAATTATTTTGTACGTAAATATTTCATATCCTTTAATTTTGTAATTAATTACTAATATTTCTATTATCATTTTTTCCATTTATTTTTAAAATTTATTCTCTCACATCGACATTTACACATATATTTTACAACATACATCTAAATACCATTTTGCTTTATAGAAATAGTAATTAAAAATGGTCAACTATATTCTAACTGAAACACAATCAAAGTTTCATCAACTAATTATAGCAATTTTCATCAATTTTAATAAAATTTTCTGAAATTTCCATCACTATTTCTATAAAACCAAGACCTCGATATTTCAAGCGTTAGGAGTAACATTGTGATATATACAAACAGATCATAAAGAAGAAAATTTGAATTTTCCTTTAAGGCTTTAACTAAGTTAATCCAAACCTTTTTAATTTTATTATTTTATTTCTTCTTCTTTCTTCTTTTTTCTTTTTCATTTATAACAAAATTGATACTAGTCTTCTGTCAATGTCTAGTTCTAATATTCATATCATTGTTAGAGAAAAAAAGGAGAAGAAACTAAAATGAGAGAAGTAAATTTGAAAATATTTCGGATCCAAAAATGTATATGAATGGATTATAAATATTTGACATCTGCCCTAAATCCACGAATCAAGCGAATTTATATTTACTAACAAGTCTATCAGTGATGGAAGCATCGATATAGGTGATAAAAGTAAAATCAAACTTGTGTTGCAATCAAAATCAAGTTTGTGTATTTGATAATCATGGTATAAAAGTGATTGATCAATCCAAAAGGGAATGAAGAGAAGCTTTTATTGCTATTGTTAATAGGCCATGGAAGAAATCACACAAAATGCAACCATTGTCCACCATTGGCATACTATCGACCTCAAGGTTTGAGGTTTGATTTTTCCATCCCACACTTTAATTACAATACCTTTCAAAAAAGAAAAGAAAAAAAGAACATTGCCTTTTTTTACTATCATTTATACACTAAAGAATTTGTTCCATCCAACATTGATCAAGAAAATGATAACCAAGATTGAAGAGTTTAAATCCAAAACCATTCTCACCATAAGCCAAAAAAATTGGAAAAGGGAATTAAGAGTGGGCATCCCAAGAACTCAAGGAAACTCTATAAATGAAAATCTGAAAAGAAAATAAGAGTTTCCTGAAAATGAAAGAGTTGATAAAAAGCAGAAAACTATTCTAAGAAACTTTTTGGATTATCATAATATCAACAATTTTTTAGCAGTAGGTTGAACTATAGTCCTCCCATTCCTCGTGAAAATCTTTTGTTGGAATTCTCAGGGATTGGGTAACCCTAGAGCATTCCAAAGATTACGAGAGCTCTGAAACAAAGTGTAGTATTAAAATCTCTAATTGAGTCAGAATTATGAATGGTCTTGAAGGATGTTTCACAGTCAATAATGACTAGTGAAAGGTGGTTTATACTTATTATGAAAAAAAGAGATCTTTGTTAATATTGGTTCATATTTTCCTATTCACATGGATACTAAGATCGGTTGGAACAAGAAAGTTTGAAGATTTTCTGGAATATATGGTATATCAAAATCTAATAAGAAATACATCACATAGAATCTTATGAGGAGGCTTCCTAATTGTGATGATTCGCCATGGATTATTAGAGGGGACATAAATGAAATTCTTTGGAATCATGAAAAACAAGGTGGACCCGTTAGAGCCAATATTTATTTAGAGAATTTTAGAAATACTTTAGATGATTGTAATTTGAAAGGTATGAATTTCAATGGTAATATGTTCACATGGTCTGGTATTAAAAGGTGTTAGAATATATGAAAGACTTGATAGATTTCTTTGCAACCATGCCTTTGAAGATTTATTCCCAAATCTTAAAATTTCTCATCATGATTGGGATGGTTAGATCATAGACTAATCTAATGCAATTTAATATCTAATCAAATTCAAAAAGGCAAAAATGACAATAAACGTTTCAAATTTGAAGAGTCGTGGACGTTACACGAGGAATGCAAAGAGATAATTTCTTCTGCTTGCAATTGGAGAGACTCTCGTATGCCTTCTCACTGTTTAGAAGCAAATCTTCACTCTCGTACTAAACCATTGACAGTATGGGGGCGAGAAACTTTTGAATCAAAAAAGAAACATAGTTAAACAATATAAAGATGCATTGAGAGAAGAGTATGGAAAAAAAATTAGAAGATTTTAATAAGATTCACTCTCTAGAGTTTGAACTTGATCTTTTATTAGAAGAGGAAGAGATATATTGGAAACAAAGATCTTGTGAAGATTGGCTCCGATATGATGATCAAAATACTAAATGGTTTCACAAAAAGACATCAATGAGCGGGAGTAAAAACGAAATCCTTGGAATTAATGATTGCAATGGAAATTGGTGTGAAGATCCTAAAATTATCGAATATACCTTTTTATCCAACTTCGAAGGAATATTTACATCATCAAATACTTCTCCAGTCAACATTGAATCTATCTTGAGTTCTATTTCTATTAAAGTCTCCAAAAAGATGGATGAAGATTTACTTGCTCCTTTTACAGAAAAATAAATCATAGATGTTGTTCATTAAATGTTCCCAACTAAAGCTCCTGGTCCAGTCAATTTCTCAGTTATATTCTATGAAAAATATTGGAATATTGTGGGTAAAAGTACTAAAAATAAATTGTTTATAAGTTTTAAATAAAAGAAAAGGTATCAGTTCTATTAATACAACCCATATTGTTTTGATTCTTAAAACTTCTCATCCTTGTTCTGTTAGTGAATATAGACCAATAAGTTTATGCAATCCTTCTTACAAAATTATTTTCAAATCTATTGCTAACAAACTTAAACCTCTTTTGGAGCATTTTATTTCTGTTTCACAGGCAGCTTTTATCCTAATCGAGCAATCTATGATAATATCATTTTAGGCCATGAATGTTTACACTTTCTCAATGATCACAAAAAAGGTAAGGAAGGCTATTCAACTATTGAGCTTGATCTTAGCAAAGCCTATGACTGAGTAGAGTGGAATTTCCTTCCAGGAATTTTAATTAAAATAGGCTTTGATCTTCTTTGGATGTCTTTAATCATGGATTGTATATCTTCTACAAGTTTTTCTGATTTATTAAAAAGGGAATCTAAAGGAAAAATTATTCCATCAAGAGGTTTCTGTCAAGATGATCCGCTATCACCCTACTTTATTGTTATTTTTTGTTGCTAAAGGTCCATCTTCCTTAATTTAAAATCCTATTTTAACTAACAATCTTTCAGGTCTTCGTTTGAATAATTCTAATCCAACTATTTTCCATTTACTGTTTGCTGATGATAGTCTAATCATTTTAAAGCATCTGAATTAGAAATGATTAATCTTAAGAATATTCTCATTCTTTGTGAATTAGTTTTCGGGGAAAGTATTAATTTTGATAAATCTATTATGATTTTCTCTTCTAACATTAACAAAGATCGTGTAAATTTTTAAAGTAGTTTATTAGGCATCTCAAATGTTGATAATTTAGAACAATACTTGGGTTTTCCATCTTCACTCACAAGAAACAAATCTGCTGAACAATATCTAAGAGAATATTCAAAAAGTTGTCCAAGGATGAAAGATATCCTTTTTTTCTAAAGCCGGAAAAGAAATCTTAATCAAAAGTATTGACCAATCAATTCCAACTTATGCAATGAGCTTATTCGAACTTTCAAGGTTTTTTTTTGTGAGGACATAACCAAATCATTTACAATATTTTTGTGGGGATCAGAGAGTAATAAGAAAAATATTCATTGTATGAACTGGAAGAAGATGTGTTTACCAAAGGCACTGGGTGGACTAAATTTTTATGATCGGAGTGGTTTCTACCGAACATTAATTGTCAAACAAGTTTGGAGAATAGTGAAAAATCCAAATGCTCTGGCTTCTATTGTTTTAAAAAGCATTTACTTTGCTGATTGTTCAATTATAGAGGCAGTTGTGAGTCTTAATTCATCCTTTATTTGGAGAAGTTTTGTTTGGGCGAGAGACCTATTATCCAAAGAATTATGTTACAAGGTAGGCAATAGAAAATCAATACGTTTTTTTCTCATATCCTTGGTTACCCAGACCAATCTCATTCAAACCCGTCTGTCTTAATCCACTATCCTCATTTTTATTGGTGGTTGATTTTTTACATCCTATGGGAAGCTAGAATGAGGATTTATTATTTTATTTACTAATTGAGGATGATGTAGAATTTATCAAACATTCCAACAAATAGATGAATTCTTGACAAGTTAATTTTGGCATTATGAAAAGTCTAGTTCATATACCGTTAAAAGTGGTTATCGACTCTTTATGAAGAATATAATCGACATGGAAAGCTAGAGATGTCTAATTTCTCCACGGGGACCCATCCCGAACGGGGCGAAAATTCCCCGATTAGGCGGGGAATAGGGGAGGGAGTGGGGGAAAGAATTCCTCGTGAGCTAAACCGAGACGAGGATAGGGAACATTCCCCATCCCCGCCCCGATTAGCTTTTACATATTTATTTAGTATAGTTCACTAATATTATGTTATTATTATTATATAAATATTACATTTAAATTTCAAATTTGATTATTTATTGGGAAAGATAATGAATATGTTTAAATTTATTTTATATATGTGAATAATTTGATTTATGTTTATTTCTTTCTATTAAAAAAGATTAGTTAGCTTTTTTAGGTCAAAATTTGAGTAATTTATCTTTAAATTCAAATTGTCATATAAAACTAACCATAATAAACAATTTAGTGATAAAGTTAATTATTTAATTAACATTTGCTCACATTAGTGATTTAAATTAATTGGTTATTTACAAAAAAAAAAAAGAGTAACAGGAAAAAATTTTCCGCGGGAATCCCCGCTCCGATCCCCATGAAGAATTTCATGGGGATAAAGAATGAAATGGGAAGCAGAGAGCGGGGAAAGGGATGGGGAATGATATCCCCGGTCCCCCGTGGACATCTCTATGGAAAGCTCTAGTAATAACAAAATGGTTAATGTTTGGAAAAATCTCTGGAAATTGAAAATTCCAAACAAAACTAAACACTTTTTTTGGAAAACATTAAATAATATTCTTCCTACCAGGACAATATTAAAAAGAAAATGAATGGAAATCACACCTTATTGTCCTATATGTAATGAAGAATTTGAAACCATCGATCACACGTTGTGGATGTCAAAGAGCCATTGAAATTTGGAGTCGGATCTCTGATTGTCCAATTATATTTGACGATTTCAATCTCAGCTTCATCGATAGATGGATTCACATTAACAATTCATGCAATTAGGAAGAACGTGGTCTAATTGTTGTGATGTGCTGGAGTATTTGGTCTGATCGGAATAAGGTTGTGCACAATTCCGATATTACCGATTCTTCAATCCGAGCTTCATAGATTCAAAATTACTTATCAGAATTTTCCAAATACAAGATTCCTATAAATGAATACCCTAAATCCACTTTAAATTTTATTGTGTCAAGCCATTCAAGATAGTTACGACCTCCAAATGATGCTCTGAAAATTAACGTTGACGTTGCTCGAGGGAAATCTCCTTCAATTTTAGGGTTGGGAGTAGTATGTAGAAGCTCAAATGGAACCTTGAATGGATTAGCTCTTGATGCTTATCCTATTCCTCAATTCCCCCTCTACCTGAAATGAAAGCAATTTTAGAAGGTCTTCGATTGGCAAAAATTTGGGGAATTTCAGAGATTCAGACAGTTTAGAAGCAATAAATTTGATAAATGGGAAATCGTATTCTCACAGTGAGGTAAAATGCTTACATGCAGAGATTTCTGAGCTTGTTGATAAATTTTAGCCATTTCATTTGAATACATCATAAGAAATCTAAATTTTATTGCCCATGAAGTTGTCAAAAGAGCTGGAAGATTTTGTATGTCTGGTGTTTGGCGTAATTAATTTCCTTTATGGGCTAGTTCTCTTATTTCTAAAGATATAAATTCCAAAGTTGCCCTTGAGGTTTAATAAAAGTATACTTTTTCTAAAAAAAAAAAAAAAGGAAAAGAACATTTTTGTTCCATTTTTCATACTAAATGTAGTATTATATTTTGTTTGTTACTAAAGTTGATGGATGATATCCTTCCATTATTAACTATAAATTAAAACATTGAAAACATGTGATACTTGTAAGATCATACCATAACACTAGAAAGGGTGAATAAAGTTACTTAAAAAATAAAGTTTTTTCTATAAATTTAAATTAAACTAATTCAATCTAAATAAATAAATAGGAAAAAAAATATTTAACACAATGAATCAAAACAAATTACTAAGCATGCAATTTCTCATAAAATAATTAGGGCATAAAATAAAAGAGTATGGAGAAAGTGATGACACCGATAATTTTTATAGTGGTTCAAAGTTTCAATTCCACTCATCCAGATTCCTTTGTGGGTATTTTAGTATAAGAATTCTCTTAAGGGTGAAAACCAAATCAATTTACCATTCTTTTTTTGGATTCAAGAGTGAAACCACAATTAATCCTTTTGTAGGTTTAGGATCCAACATATTTCAATCTTTTTCAATGAGTTCAAGATCAACTACAATCATTTTTTGTATTCACGATTAACCCACTACTATCAAATCCTTTTTTGAGTTTAGGATAAACCACTACATTGAATTCCAAGGTACTCTCATGCCTTATTATAAATTTATAATGAATTGATAAATTTGTATTCGCACAAAAAGAAAACTTTCACAAGAGTAGATTATCCAGATTTGACAACTAGTATGCACTCCACAAAACTTTCTTAATAAATAAAATAATCAAGATTAATTAATTGGGACATATTTAAGATTTTTAGGCACTTTTTGAAGTGAAAAAAAAAAGTGGTGGGATTGAATTGGTTAGTGGAAGCATATAAAAGTTTTTATTTTGATTTAGGGGTAAATGAAAATTACAAACTAAATTAAAATACAGACGACTTATGTTGTGATTAGTTGTTAAGCATAAAAATGAGATTATGACAAATTTACTTTTGAAGACCTTTCTTCAATAAATCTCAGTAGTGATTCCTTTACGAATTCTCCTCCTTCTTCTACGTTAAATGCTTCCAAAAAGCCCTCCTCGCTATATCTCTTAACAAGGACCAGTTTGTATGAATCCTTTCGAAAGAGGAAAAATAGATGGAATTAAAAAAAAAAAAAAAAACCTAAAAATAAAAGAACGATGCAGCTACAAATATTAATATATAACTTATAATTTTAATATAAATCTCATTTATATTAAGTTAATGTTTGAATCACATTCAAATATAATAATTTTTCCATACTATATAGTTTTAATTATAAATCAAATTTATAATTGACTATATGTAACAATGTATCTATATATATTATATTTTGTATTAATCATATCATATATAATTAATATATGTTTCCTTAAACTAATTTGAATGATTCAAATTATTCTTTCAAAACTTTATAAGCTCAAATGATTCAAGATTAATTAATTTAATTAATTAATCAACATTCATTAACTATGAAGCAAACTACTATATACTCATAGTTGCATTCTTATGCACTATAGGACATGTTGCGTTCATGGATATAACCATCATGTAAGTTGACCTTTTATGAGTTGTTCTTAATTACAGTTGAATCAAATGTCTGTGTAGCCCCTCTATCCTCTAATGAACAATTTGTTTATGGTTCAACCCTAAATCATGTCCCTCTTAGGCTAATGAGAAGGTGGAGCCCATTATTCAAGTCTTGGAGTCAACACTTAAGAGAATTACTCATCTACTTACGCTATATGAAAATGAGTGAATTTCTTTTTGTGAAATTATGTTCCCAGCTCCCTATTTGATCAAGTCCCTAAAATGGTAGGCTTATTGAGTTGGCGACTCGGGCCACCCTCACCTATGTAAATCAAAGGACAAGTCCTCATAGGTAGGAGTTCATAACTCACTCAGGATTAGGATTGAGTTAGATACGATCATCCTATGAAATATTAATATCTTCAACAAACGGAGTTACAGAGAGAGATTAATGATTTCACCGTCCAGTCTTATACAAATTCTTTGTATAAGATACCCCCACTCACATGTGTCTACATGAACGACTTGGATCACATCGTTTGTAATACTTACAAAATGGGTCATATCCATAGTATCATTAGGATAAGACACCCAACCTTATCTATATACTATAGACCCTTTAGATTATGTGTCTACATAAACGACTTGGATCACATCGTTTGTAATACTTACAAAATGGGTCATATCCATAGTATCCCTAGGATAAAACACCTAACCTTATCTATATACTATAGACCGTTTAGGTTATTACTTGTGTAGGAATCGAATTCTTTGTCCAGAAGCGTGTAATTGTTGTTTGTCTTAATCGTATTGAGTGGATTTTTACATATAACAATAAAATAGAGGAATTTAACATGCTATTACGTAATTGAAAGAGAAAGTATTGTTACCTTTAAAGATCAGTCTTCAAATTCTTTTCCCTCTCCAAAGGAATTGGTGTTTCACAGCATAGACAAACAAGAAATATTGAGCAAAACACCACCAAGAAATCTTCTTTGCTATTTTCTTTGGACAAGGAGATTGATGGGAACCTCTGCGGAAGGGAAGGAAAAAATAGACAATGCTTTCTCTGAGAATGAAGGTTGGGGAGAATTGTGAGAGTGTGCGAGAGAGACGAAAAAAACATGTGAAGTCGAGCCCTTCAAAGTGCAGACCATTCTACAAATTAAAGGTAAAGGGGGAGACGGTAACTGCCATCTCCCCATGTTTCCCTCTTCCCCATTCTCGGAGAGTTAAAATTGAATTTAATTAATAAAAATTAAATAAAATAAAATAAATATCAATATATAATTTAATTAATTTCAATCCTATTCTAAATATGCATTTCTCACATAATCTATAGTTTTAATATAAATCTTATTTATATCAATTATAATCCATAGTTGTACTATAAATCTAATTTATATTAATTTTTTATTTGAATTTTATTCAAATGTTTATATTCTCATGTTTTGTAGTTTAATTTTGAATCTAGTTCAAAATTAATAATGTATATTAATTGTATCATATGTAATTAATCATTATATTATAAATTGCTATTGATATACTAGGTTGCTCATTATCCATACGAGTTTTAGGTATGAATACTTTAGTTGTCTTTTATTTAACAATCTAAAAAATATTACAATATAATTAGGTTCTCAAATTGAATAAAAAGTAAAACCGATAGAAATCCATCGTTAGCTATTATTGGTAGACTCTCATTATATAATATGGTACAGTAATTAATTACTGATAGAATTATATAATAAATAAAAGTCCGTTACATTATTGACTATATTATTGAGTATTACTTTATGTAAAATTAAAGTCTATCAATGATAATTAATAATAGACTTCTAACTAAAAAAAGATTATTACTCATATATTTCTAATATCTTTCTAAATAGAACTAACACTTCTATGACAATATTAAAATAAAGTGAGATTACCATTAATTATTGAATGCAATTGAGGTTGAATTTTGTGGGAAAAAAATGAATAAATTGGTAGTGGTGATGGTGAGGAGATTGGAGAAGAAACCAACTTCTTGGTGATGATGAAAAAGAAAGAAAACTATTTTCACATGAGTATGATTCTTTATTGGCCGATATTTTATAGAACAATGATTGGGTACAATTTAGATTGTACATCACATAAAAAAGAAAAAAAATATTTTTTTACAAAATGAAAATACTACGAAACAATATTTCATTAGACCATATTTGGAATGCACGCATCAAAGGAAACACCCAAATTTTTTTCTATTTTATATGCATAATGATTAGGTGGAGCATATATACAAAAAAATCAAAAAATATTTGTTTTAAAAAAATGGCCACGTGTCATTTTTTCATTGGATGTAGCTTGGGCTGCATCTAAAATTCTTTTCCATTTTATATGGGCGGAATATCATTTTTGATACGTATACAATTTATTCATTATTTTTTTTAACATTTTGCTATATTTACAATTATTATAAGAGTGTTCATTATTTAATTTATTAACTTGCTTTATGTTTTTTACTTATTATTTTATAATATTATATAATTTATAATAAATTATATAATACATATTTTAACTTTTTTAAAAAATAAATTGAATTTATAACATAAATTACTATATTGTTATCTTTATTTAATACAATTCTGTATTTTAAAATTTAAAATTCAAGATAAAAAAAATATTATATTCAAAATTTATATTGCTTTAGACTTTGAATTATGAAAAAAAACATAAAATAAAATCCAAATGGTGATACTAATCACGTACTTATATTCTCCTTTATTTTATAATTGACACGTCGTTAGATATTATTTTTATTGAGTGGTCCCACTAACTTCTTAAATACTTATTTCATGAAATAATAAATGAAGATAAATATAAATTATTCTAAAGTAATTAAAGCCCACGTGTAAATCGTGATGTGTATTGTATTATTATTTTTTCTTTTTTTTCTTCATAAATATAGAAAAATGAATTAAAATATTTATGAATATAGAAAATTTTTATTATCAGATGGAATTATAATATTTTACTATTATTTATAAACATTTTTAATAATTTTATTATTTAAAAATAATCTCTCTCATAAAAAAAAAAAATCGCAATCTACCAAACTTTATATATCGAAACAAGATAGAGTGTGATTGATTTTTATTTGTCAAACCCACCAAAAATCTGTCAATATTTTCAATTCATTCCCAACAATATGTTTGGTGAACTTTAATTAAAGTGGACCATAATAAAACTTTCAAAATATATAAATTCATCTCAAATACATACAAATTACATTGAAATGAAGGTTATTTTTATTTCATTTTTAATCATCTAAACTTAAAATTTAAATATCTAACCTCTTTATCGAAGCTAAAATATCTCAATTATTTAAATTGACAAATTAAAGTTAATGTTATAATTTAAAATACAAAATTAATCAAATCACGTTAAATTAATTTTAAATTATGTATATTTGTAAAATGTTTCGCTAACGGTTTTTAAAATAAATTTAATTTCCATTAATCACCCTTTTATAAATTTCGAAAACATAGTCAGATGATGTTTTTATTACGTCAAAATTAATATGATCGTTTAGCCAATTTCTATAGAATTAATCAACTTCAAAATATTAAGTCAATGTGAGTATAGGTCAACTGACATCGTGATCACAAGATCCATGTTTTGGATCATTCTATTCTTACTGTACTAAAAAAACTTCAAAAATATTAAATTTAACATCTATCGTAAGCATAAATTTGAGAATGTCAAGTTTTATCAATTTTTATCTCAAATTTTAAATTTCCTTAATTTATCTCAAACTGTTGTAATTTTAAGGATATGGTTTCCAATATCATTGAAAGATTTATTTTTATTTATTTTTTATTTTTTTTATCTTGTTTGTTATTCCATGTACTCACTCACTACAAATCTTAATCCGTTATTTCGTTAATTAGTTGTAACTAGAAAACACATGCGATATATGAAGTCAATATAAATTTTTAAAAACAAAATTAGATTTTTTCTCTGTTCTGTGTTGAAATTGTGTGAATTTTAAAAAACTACATAATATTATTAGTTAATTTGATAATAAAGACACTGTTTGATTTTTTATTTTCATTTTTGAAAATTAAATCTATAGACACTATTCCCACTTTTAAATCTCTTATTTTATTATCTACTTTTGATTAATGGTTTAAAAAATCAAACTAATTTTTTAAAAGAAAAAAATAATCATAATAAGAAATAACGAGAAAATAGACTTAACTTTAAAAACTAAAAATAAAAAAAATTAAATAATTATGACAAAAAAAATTATAATACTTATTTGAATTCAGAGTTTTAATTCGATAAAATTGAAAATTCATAGTTTAAATTGCCAGTAAATTTAACATAAAGTTTTTATTTATTTATTTATTTCTATGTGGGGATGGGTTCATGCCAACAAAAAAAAATAGGAACTTTCTATTGAGAAAAAGTGTAATGATAAAGATTAGGAGTCAATAGGTTGAAGAGAAACGATAAAAAATGCATCTCAATTTTCGATTCCGATTCACTTTGGCCGACATTTGAGTTTTTCATTTTTCTCCTTTCAAGCGCAACGGCAACAACTTAAACAGTAATACCCAAATTATGATTCACGTGATCCATTTCCAAGCTTAATTGCGCCTCTCAAAGTTTATTGGAACCATAATTTCAGTACCACAGACGACGCAGAATGCCAGATTATCCCCCCTTCGTGCCTTCAATTCTGTTTCTGTTTTCTGTTTCATCCCTCTAGCGATTCTGAATGCTGAGTTCTTACGTTCAACTGGGTTTCTTTGACTTCTCCTGCTTCTCGGAGTTAGTTGTCTGGGTCTCTCTCTAATTCTTTCGTTGAGATTTTTTGAGACTAAGGCGCAGCTTGTGGGAGTTCTTGATTGGCAGTGTAGTGGGTTAGTTTTCTTTTCCTTTCTTTTTGGTTGCCATTGTTGAAGGCACCCTTTGGATTTATTTGAACTTTGGTTTATGCTTTGGACGAGGATTGCTTGCCTTAAGTGCGAAGAACCCATGTTGTTTCTCTTCTGTTTTCAGCTCAAACTGTGCTTAATCTAATGATTTGTGACTTTTGGAATGTTGCTTGAGACTTTTTGGATTGTGGGGTTCTTCTATTTGGGGCGTTCTTAACTGTGAGCTGATATTGAAAATTGACACAATTAGGTGTTAATGTAGTTTTGTCATTTCTCTGCTTCACCATGCTTTTGAAAATCTGGCAGAAGGAGCTAGCACTAGCAGTATAGAAGTGAAGAAGGATGTGTCTGTGGCCAATGGTGTACGTGGATCTTTAGTTAGCAAGCATTTGCGTGAAAATTTTTACTGGGTAGCTGTTGACACATAGCCAATTCAGCTATTATCAATTTTTGTGGCCTTCTGAGTCTCATGAGTTCAAGAATGTTGGTTCCTTTACTTGAAGAGGTCAGTGTACAGCAATCTCAAGTTCTACTATTCTTTACGGTTACATATATTTTGAACATGGAAACTAGGATAACTGGGTATTGAAACTACTGACTTTGGAATTTGTTTGAGTTTATTTTTTATTGTTGCTTGCTTTTAGTTCATAATACTTTAACAAGCTTTCTCTTGTAAGTATAACTATAAGAAATAGTTTATGTGAATCACTTGATCACTCTTTGATGAAATTAGTTTGTTAATTATACATGTAATTCTTAGTGTACAGTCGAAATCCTAGGTCACTAAGAGTTTTTCATTTTTGTTTTTATTTATTATTATTTTTTAATGCATCTCTGTCTATAAATTATCTCATTTGTTTTCACTTTGCTTTGTAAAAATATAATATTCAGATGCTGAATAATTTTCATGGTAGTGTAAATATATTAACATTATGTTTATTCATGAAAATAATGATTATTCTGGGATTACTTGAAAATGATTTGTGTGGCATCCAATATTTCAAATATTTTGTATTAACCTTTTCTCTGGTTGATCTTTTCTAGAGTACCCATTGACGTCTTAAGAAAAATGAAGTCATTGACATTTTTGTAGCTACTGATATATATATCCTAGGGCACCTGACAACAATAGCTGAGTTTTTTAAGTAAATGTTTTAACTCTCAATGTTGTGCTGAGAATTGGAACTTAACAATTTAATTTGGCTGCACCTCCAAGAATTTGTGCTGTTTTTTGTCATATGGCAACGACATCTCTTATTGGTTATCTCCTTTCATGTATCTCAATGAAAGCTTGATTTATTATTAAAAAAATGGTTATCTTGATATCTTATTTGAATGTCTGAGATTTTTACTTGCAAATTAGTTAGAAAAATTTTGCATCATTGTTATTTCTATAGCTCTTGCAGTTTAGACTACTAATTGCAATAGGTTGAGATGGAACATAAAATGGTCATCTTTTGCAGAGCACCGCAGCATATGGAGGACACAGGCAGCATAGTAATTTACTATCACATCAGTGATAAAGAGAAGCACGATAGGTCATTTACTTGACTCTCCACAAAGACAAAAAATCTGGATTTTTTCCACATGCGAGGAACTTACTACTCCAGTGCTCTTCAATCATATTCTAATGACTGTGTAATGATCAATCACAATGTGAATAACACGTATTTGGAAATTGGAGGTTAGATTACTTGGAAGACCATTTCCTTCATAATTTGAGGATTCTAGATATCCCCGCTCATGGAAAAGGTTGTTCTGGGAATTTTAGGTTAGGAACAGCGTGTTAGTGCACCTATTGGCAGTGGAAAAAATCTACTATCGGAGGAGGAAAACGTCACTTTTTTCAGATCCATGACAGAGTGGATTGGTACACAGAGGCCCGACCTAAAATTTGATGAATTGTCAGGGGAAAAACAGGTACTTATTGGAATATCACATTCTCCTTTAAAAAAAATTGAGCACATACATCTACATCTTGATATGATTGCTTCATCATGCATGACGATAAATGTGCCCGAATGCTCCCTTGTAACTTATTCTAGATGCTTCTTGCTTCTTTTTGTAATCCTTCTAATTATCTAGGTGGAAGATTCCTTTATCCTCGGTCCTAACTTCTTGATTGAGTGTTTCTGAGAGAATGTATCGATAGTCTTGCTCTTTTATTATTCTTTCTTTTTTGCTCCATGTTCCTTATTCTAGATATGCTTTGACTCAATGTTTGTTATGTGTTGGGTGGCAGAAACAATTACTTGCAGATCTAGTGAAGATACAACGTGATGGGACTGTAGAAGTTGATATAGAGAAAAATGCCCCTGCTGCTTCAGAACTGTTAAAGCTTCATCCTACCTCGGAAGGGTCATCTCCCAGAGTTGATGACATCATTTCTGAGTCCAACAAATTGATTCCAAGGTTGAAGATTGCAATACTTGTGGTTGGAACAAGAGGAGATGTGCAGCCTTTCTTGGCCATTGCAAAGAGGCTCCAGGCATGTTGAAATAGTTAATTAGTTTTCACTGCTGGCACTTTATTTTTATTCTCTCTCTGTTTCACCATATGTTTTTTTTTTTGAACTCTTGATCTGACCATCTTGGAGGTGCGAGTGAATGAATGTGCAGATAAATTGTTTTACTGGATTTTATCTTCACAATTTGTTATAGAAGATTTTGTCA
Source organism: Benincasa hispida (assembly GCF_009727055.1). NCBI lineage: Eukaryota > Viridiplantae > Streptophyta > Magnoliopsida > Cucurbitales > Cucurbitaceae > Benincasa > Benincasa hispida. Next base: position 43,054,059 of record NC_052352.1, read on the forward strand.
TTATGAAATTTATATGACAGTGAGTCGTCCTGATTGAAAAAAATATGTTGCGCTGAATTTGACTTCTCTAGCATTGCAGCTAGAGTCTGTACCTCATCCATGTTCAATTTCAGGGATTAAATAGAATACTTTTTTTTAATCCATTTCCCATCACTAAAAGATCAAATTATAAATATAAACTCGATGTGGTTGATGTTTTATAGTGATTTCTTCTTCTTCTTCCTCTTCTTGTCTTTTCTTTTTCTTTCTTTCTTTATTCTTTTTTTTTTTTGGGTGAACCCTGTATAATTCTCTGAGCCTGCTTGCAGGAATTTGGTCACTATGTTAGGCTTGCCACTCATACTAATTTCAGAAACTTTGTGAAGTCTGCTGGTGTTAACTTTTATCCTCTGGCTGGTGATTCTCGTGATTTGGCTGAATGTAAGATGCCCTAAATCTTGAAGACTTTGAGGACACTAACATTATGGCAGAATTTAAATGTTTTACACGTGTCTTTACCTGTTATTTAGTTGGAGACTCATAAGACTAGAGATAATTGCATAATTATTATAGAATTTATCAGATAAGCGACCAAAAATTTCGATAAATGTAAAACAACATTTTGGATAGATTTTTTCAACGAGAGCCAGTAACTTTACCGGCAAATTTATGTCTCCATCTTCTGAAAGTCTGTTGGTTATTGATGCTTTTGAGGTGACCAATTATGTCAGAAGGCAATCATTTAGACATTATTCGTTTATTATTTCACTACCTCTTATTGACCAGAAGCATCTTTTATTCCCCTATAAAGAAATTCTCTGATCTTGCAATGTGTCTGAGACTGATATTGTTGCTACTGCCCGCCAGAAGCTCTTTAATAGATTTGATCTTGCTTGACTATGTATAGATCTTTCTACATTTGAGTTTGATATCTTGATTTACTTATTCATGTCCTTTATAAGAAACTGACTTTAATTTCATCGACATGATGAAATTTAATAGACAAGAACCCTCTACAAAATTGGTGCAAATAGTAGCAAGATCACAATTACCAATCTCTTCATGGAGAGTCTCCAAGAGGAGAAAATAACACTATTGCTCTAAAATTCCTCATTGATGAACCTTGAAATAGATATCCTATTTTTCTTTAGTCACACTTTGCAAACAGCAACTCTAATTGCATTGACCCACAAAATTTAGCAATCCACATTAGAGGAAAACCACGTGCAAATGTAAGTGAACAGAAACTTTCTTCTAATAGAAAATGAAAGGTCATTAAAGGAATAGTTGATCAATTGATTTATCTTGTCCGCTAGGACGTCTTGGTTGAATCTTGTCTTGAGTATTCAATCTTCCCAATCCAGACATTTTTTTTCTTCAAATTCTTAGGATAAGGATGTTCCAAATGCCTCTCTCAATCTCATAGGAAGCTGATTTATCTCTTCAAATGATATATTCATTTCTATTAACTTTGATATTCTCATGGGGGTTCTTGTTAAAGGAAAAAATTGCTGATATTATTATATTTATTTCTCTAATTTTCCCTGCTGATATTATTATATTTATTTCTCTAATTTTGCCTGATATGGTTTGGTATACTCATTTGAGCTTTTTCTCTTCTTATCCAAAAAAAAATTAGAGCTTGCTCCCTTACTATCTATCCTTTTATTCTTTCTTTCTCAGTTGCTTGTCTTGCATTAATGATTTTGTAAAATTCAATTTTAGATATGACCAGAAACAAAGGTTTCATTCCATCTGGACCGGGAGAAATATCTGTTCAAAGGAAACATCTAAAGGTCATTATAGAGTCCACACTTCCTGCTTGCACTGAACCAGATCTAGAAACTGGGATGCCTTTTAGGGCTCAGGCAATTATTGCAAATGCGCCTGCTTATGGTGAGTGATTGTAGGCAAAGTTAAGCATCTCACTTCAATATCATTCTTCAGGTGTGTTTTCCAACAGATGCTTGTCGACCATTTGAAAATTTGTTTAATGTCCAAAAATAGGTCCAGGTCATTGATATCATTTTGTTAGTTGCTTTTCAACTACACCTTTATTATTATTATTATTTTTAAAAAAATCATGCGTGCATATTTATATGAGACACACGATGAAAGTTTAGAAACATGAACTGTAAATTATGACCAAAGCATCTCTTTCAATAATATTGAGATTTTAGTTGTTTTAAATTATTAAGCTGTAGCTGTATCTTCAATTATTAATTAAGAAAATAAGATGGACAAAGAAAGGAAAATAAATCAATTAGATAAGCAGACAATTTCCCACAATAAAGTCTATCATTAAACATTTGATTCATATAATTTTTACTAAATTAGTAATTGATGGGTGGAATAGTACTTCTATTGAAGGGTTAGTTTTCAAATTTCACATTGTGCTTGTTTGATTTGGGTTGCAGGACATACACATGTTGCTGAAGCTCTTCGTGTACCTTTACATATATTCTTTACAATGCCTTGGACGTAAGTTGATTATAATTGTCATGTTGTGCTGATGTTGCTAGTTTCCAGTATACATTTTTGGCAAAAAAATATAAGTTCTAATTTTGTGTAAAGGAAAGATCAGTGACCTTCTGTTTAGGATTTCGCATCAGGTGTTTGGTTTGGATTATGTTTACTTTTCTTTTTTCTTCTTAAAATAAGAAACCAACACATTTACAAAAGCTCCCAAATACAAAAGTGGAAGATAGTAATTCTTCCAAGCAGCCATATAGATTACAATATGGCACTCCACTTGACCAGATTGAAAATTAGGACATAGTTATAAAGAAGTTTGAGTTGAGTGTCTAAAAAGATCTCAAATCTCAGGGGAGCTTATTCTATTTGAAAATTTCTCTAACTTACAATTGGACATTGTTTTTGTCCACCACTGGTGGTCATTTCATTCATCATTGAAATTCTTGTTTCTTCTTCACAAAAGATTTCTCTGTTCCTGCCATCTATGTTTCCAAAGGATAGTGTAAAAGCATTTGACAAAAGGACTTTGAAGTTTTGGTTCTATTCAGTGATTTGGATTACATTCTTAAGGAAAAACAATTGCTGTTTTACACACCTCAATCCTTATTTCTCAAAATTTTCTCTTTCACATGCCTCATTATGAAAAAAAAAAAAAAGAAGTTTGTTTTGACTGCTAATGGTGAGTCATATTTTACCATGCAACTACCTAGTGTTGATTAGGTAGGTTAATCTGTGAGGAAGTCGTTCTTAGTTCTAGTTGCATAGGTTGGGCATCAATTCAAGCCAGGAATGGGCCAAATGTTTAAAGAAAGGAAAAAGACCTGTAATTCTTGAAGCTTATTTATGGTTATCATCTCCTAATTTTCTCAATTAAATTAATATTGATAAAAATTTTAAGATCACACCTTATGTTTTCTTGATAGGCAGGCCAACAAATGAGTTTCCTCATCCATTGGCACGTGTACCCCAAAATACAGGTTACTGGGTATGTACTTTTGTTTGGAGTCCGAAGTCTCTCTCTTTCTCGTACTTGCAAGATTTTCTTTTTATGTGTCAGATGTTTAGCTGATTTCACTAATGTTACATCACCATTATTGCATTATCCAGCTTTCTTATATCATAGTGGAACTACTGATATGGTGGGGAATAAGGGGATCCATTAACGAGTTCAGGAGGAAGAAGTTGAATCTTGCTCCCATTGCATATTTTAGTACATATCGGGGATCAATTTCTCATTTGCCTACGGCCTACATGTGGAGTCCCTCTGTTGTGCCAAAGCCAAAGGGTACGATGCAAGCTTTGATTTAATTAAATATTTTGAAGAATTATTTTTATTGATCTTTTTCTTTATTGGTGTTTATTATGTCTTTGCTTTTATATGATTTACTGTCTTAGTTAACACTGATATGGTCGTATCAATTGAATATGCGATAATGGTTTGTTAGTTAGTAATTGGATGGATGGTCAGGGCTAAAGCTATTAGGACAGAGTTCAATTGAAATTTTAACAAAGTAGCAATACGTTCTTCTCTTATTGCTGGCTGATGTTTATCCGAACAATTTGGTTAACTCTCTGGAGGTGAGCTACGGAGGAAAACCTTGGATTCTGTCATGGCATGGATGCTCCTACTGGAGTACCGGGTGTTCATTTCTCTCAATCATTGTGCAAATTTGCCGTGGGTTTTACTATTGTGAACTGGGTATTTATAAAAATTAGATGGTCAAAGAGATGACACCCAGTTGAATTATCATCCTCTGCTTGCTATCTCCAAATCATTGGATGGGGGCCGATTTAGAAATCCTCGTTACTGGGCACTCATCCATCTTGGGCTGAGATCTAGATTAATAGAAGTTGGAAACTATACTCAACTATTATGATACTAATCTTGTTTACATTTTTAGTCTGAAGAAAACAGAATGTACTTCGTATCCGAGAATCAACAAATTCGACTCCGCATTGTTCACAAAATTTCGAATCTTCTTTTTTATCTCCGATTACTCGATAATTTCCACAAGCAAAAATCGTAAAATTCTCGGAAAACGCCAACGAAGAAGTGCCTTGACGCGCCGCAGCCACTACTTCTCCTCCTTTTATGCAATTATGAACTCCACGAAACTTTATCAATTCCAACGCAGTGCCCAGTGTGCAGTATTGAGGAACAGTAAGATTATTAAAGAAAGAGATGATTAGAGCTTGACTTGGAAGGTTTATCTGGTCGGGTGTTTAAACTAAGATAGAAGTAGAGAACTAAGATAGAAAAAACCTCTCAGGTATCTTTCTGTCTTCTTCATTCACTATTTTTTACCTCCTTGCACATAAAAGAGTAGTTTAATGACCACTATTCATATGACTTTCATTTTTTTTTTTTTGAAAGTGAACTTCATCTTCTTTTGCTCACCTTTTATTTTAATAGTTTAGGATATCTTGCGTCATTGCCGACTCTGATTTCTACCTATATTCTAAGTTTGCCGTGCTTGGAGTTTGTGAATACTTATAATTATGTTTTATACATATGGTCAATTGGTGTAACTTATTTGCAGATTGGGGGCCTTTAGTTGATGTTGTTGGCTATTGTTTCCTGGACCGTGGATTCAAGTATCAGCCTGAAGAGTTGGTCGTGCAGTGGATTCAAAAAGGAACAACACCCATATATGTAGGATTCGGGAGTATGGTATGATAACCTCACCACAATATATGTAGTTATAACATTTTTGGTCAAATCTCAAAGGTTATGGATTCCATTTTTCAGGGAATCCATTTTTATCTTGCAACCATTGGATAGGATCCTTGGTTGTAAGTGTACAATTTTAAAATTCTCTGATAGGAATTTTGGTGGAGTGTTAAAAATTATTAGTAAAAGATAATTGTTACCCAAACCTACGAGGCAGTAGGTTTATTCACAGTGATTTAACACTTCTTGATTGTTATTCAATGTGCCCGCGGACTTTTCTTCTAAATATTTCTCAAGTATGTGAACCTTTGGTGTCAAAACTATTGGACTTTTGTTTTTGTTTGGTCAGCCTCTTGCGGAGCCTCAGAGGACAATTCATATCATATTGGAGGCATTAAAGGATGCAGGGCAAAGAGGAATAATTGACCGGGGTTTGGGAGGCCTAGGCAATTGTACGTGTATTCTTCCTTTTTGCATTTTAAAATTATCCCAATCAATGGCTGTATCCTACATCTCTTCACTGCTTTTAGTTTATATGGACGCTCTATAGCCATCCTTTTTTAGTCACCACAAGCTATGAATTTGATACTTGTCAATGGTGTGGTTGGTTAGGCTGTCACTCTAGTGAGAATATTTATCTGTTGCATCTCTTTCTTTCAAACACAAACAGTTATTCTTTCGACAAGCTTATTGAGGTTTTTTGTTGTGCTTTCATGGAGTAGAGACCCAATGATCTTTGTATCTTAAATCATCAATTGACCCTAAAGCTTAAGTTAACGGGTGATGACAAATTTAATATTATAACACTCCTCATTTATGGGCTTGAAATATGAAGATCCAACAAGTAGAAATGAATATTAAATGGGGAGGAAATAACAATGTAGGGGCTTGAACACAAGACCTCCCTGGACCACCTACTTTGTTGACTCAAAAACTTAAACTGATGTGTGAAGATAAATTTAATATTATAACAGTTGTGATAGACATTTATAGCAATTTTTGGTTCTTGAAGGGGGAATTGGAAAGAAGGGATAGCATGCAGTAGGTTTTGAGTGCAACACACGTTCTGTTACTTGAAGAAATTGCAAATGACTATTCTTGGCGAATAAGCTTTAGGCATGGTATTCTGGTCTCTACTAGGCATGGCATGTAAGCAGTTCACCTTCAGGTAGGGGGATGGATAAAAATGCATATCAAATGTAGACCGAAAAATGGTATTCTGCAAGTATGTTACATGTTCGGTGTCCTTTTCTTTCACACATAAAAGCAAAAAACTGTAAATTCTGCAACTACTACTTCAAATTTTCATTTAATATAAATGAGAAACTTGGATTAGCGGATCCTTTGTAACCATCATGGGTTGGTCTAGTGATAAATAAGGGAACATCCCCTTGATAAAGAGCTAAGAGGTGATGAGTTCAATCCATGGTGGTCACCTACTTAGGATTTAATATCCTACGAGTTATCTTGATATCCAAATATCGTAAGATCAGACGTGTTGTCCCATGAGATCAGTTGAGGTGCGCGTGTAAGTTGGTCCGGACACTCACAAATATTTAAAAAAAAAAAAAATTAGAGGATCTTTTGTTGATTGGAAAGACTGGTATCTTGGTGAATCATGCCTCAAAGTACCAAGCAAGGTCATCATATAGACTTGAATTGTAACGTATATGTTAGAAATAAAACAATTAAATAAATAAAGGAAGAATAATTACGACGCTCATCGACATACTTGTGGAACCATGGCAAATGATTTGAAAAGTGATGGTATAATATTTAGACAACCTCTTGATGAGGAATCTGAAATATTCAAGTTCGCTGATGTTGATATGCTCAACTATAAAGATGTTGATTTTGTTTGTCTTGTTTATATAATGCCTAAATTTATTTCTTGCACTTATTAATAGTGAGAAGATCTCTATGCTGTGAAGCCCTTGCAAATGTAATAATTATCGTTGATGAGTGATGATGATACAACAAAAATTAATAAGAATCTTTCAGATTTTGGCTGCTGATATTATTCTGATCCTATTAACTTTGATGAGTTTGGGGATTGTAGTTATGCAATTTAGAGAGAGAAGTTCCTGAATAGCACTGTCTTGTACAGGTACAGAACTTCCTGAAGATGTACTCCTTATACAAGACTGCCCCCATGATTGGTTATTTCGTCAATGTTCAGCTGTGGTGAGTAGTACCTTACTTTCTAAAACGTTATCCATGAAGAAGACTCCGAAGGCTTAAGCTTTTCAGCATTCTGTCACGCTCTGTTCACTTCCACAGACAATCCTCAATATACATTATTTTTGGAGGAATAGGCTCATCACTAAAGACTATCAACTGAACTAATGATAGGAAATTACTTTAAAAAATGTCTACTTATGGAATACTGTATTAATGCGTTTTAAGTCATCTATTTATATTATATCTGGGCTTCAGGTTCATCATGGTGGTGCTGGAACTACAAGCACAGGACTTAGAGCTGGGGTAAGAAGTTTTTTGATGATTCAGTTCTGACTTCTGATGTTTCCACTTTCCATACTGTGAGAAAGTATGGTTTAACTAGATTTAGTATTAACAATGCAGCTGATAGATGTCTCATGGGGATATTGTTTTATGATATATATATTTTCTCTGTTCTGATTTTGAAATTTGAAATTCAGTGCCCTACGACCATAGTACCATTCTTTGGAGATCAATTTTTCTGGGGTGAGACAACTCATCAGAAAGGCCTTGGACCTGCACCGATTCCTATATCTCAGCTAAATCCCGTGAATCTGTCCAATGCTATTAATTTTATGCTCCAGCCTGAGGTGGGATCATCAATAACGATTGCTGTTAAAAGTAGCATGTTGCGAGACTTGTTTTCTTTTTGCAGTATTTCATTTGTTTGTCAATCTTAAAGCTTCTACAACTTTTGATAAATGCAGTTTTTCAAGTTTCAACTCAGTTGAAATAGAATGTTCAATTTTGTAAAACATACTCAATCTTAACGAGATTCTAATGACCCAGGTTAAACTTCGAGCAACTGAAATAGCAAAACTTATCGATAGCGAGGATGGTGTTGTGGCAGCTGTTAATGCATTTCATCATCATTTACCTTCAGAGCTGCCTCTTCCACCTGCATCCGAAGAGGAGGAAGACTTTGCAAGCCCTCTGCAATGGCTTCTTTTAAAAGTGGAAAAATGGTGCTGCCTTCCTTGTGGTCTTAGGTTTTGATCTGCAATGCCATTTGAGGTATAGGTACAACAATATATTCTTTTCATTCTTAGTTTTTGTATTTCATTCATTCAAATATCTAATTCATAAAACTTGGTAGATGAAAATAAATTATTATGTTCTTTTAGTAGTGTCTCAATGGTAGTTCAGAATAAGCAGAATGTAGAGACTTGAGTATTTAGTGCAATAGTATTCTTTGACAAACACTTGAAATTCTCAAGATACAGATAAAACATGAACTCATAGTAGCTAGTGGCTCATAATTATTCTATTGCAAAGATCACTTTACTTTCTCAAGGAGCAAGACCTTCAGGCGCAATGGATGGTGGGAGTGGAAGTGATGGTGGTGTTGGAGGATTGCTTCCTTTAGTATCACAATAGACCGCTAGAATGTTAGCTTCTTCTACTGTATATCCCAATGAGCCGAGTAATGTTGACCAACACTTATGTTGGATGATTTCGATCGATTGACAACAGTTGGGACTTAAGTTAAATTTTCCGCTGAGAGAGAATGTGATAATTTCACTGCTACATGCTTCGAGTTGAAACAAAGATCCCCAACAATTTGATGCATTGTTTTCTAAATTCAATCGTGTTGCTAGGCTTGGCCTAGACTCGACCATGAATGAGAAGGCAAAAACTAGAAGACATGTGAGAATTAAGAGCTTTGAAAGGTAAGCCATTTTTTTTTCTTTTTGAAGAAACTAGGTAATAGATGAGAAGAAGGCTAAATTTCTGTGTTTGCCATGGGCTGTATGGAGTAGGGTTTATATAGGGGCATGAAGATTTTGTTTATTTTATGTAACATATAAATGGAAAAATGAAGGGATTTCATTTATTTATGAAATGAAGTTAATGAGTTTATGTAACTCACCATTATAAGTGATCCCCTTAATTAATTATCTTTAACTACTAATTAACTCTACTAATCACAATCATTCTCTTTGCAGTTTCTTTTTTCCCTTCTTCCTTTGAGCTTCCCAACCTTTCAAATTTCAATTTCTCAACCGGGAGATTTTTCTAAACTTTACATTAGGACATTTTTTTTGCTGGTTTATTTGTACATTTTGCATTGAATTGTACCTTTGAATGGAAATTACATATGAAATTAGCATCGAATTTAATTATCATAGCCCATTAGAGAATTCAACACAGCAGAGTAAGAGATTGAACAATTGATCTTGGAGATGGTTATAGTACTGTATCCATTAAACTATGTTCGAGTTAGCAACAAATTAGAATTTAGGAATGAATCACACGGTAGGGATGAACATGATAGACCGAAAAAATCGAGCCAATCGATTGAATCGAAGTCGGTCGGTTGGTGCTGGTTTGGAAAAATTCCAAATCGACAAAGGTCTCAAAAATCCAAAGAGTAAAATCAACCGATTTTTACTCTTCGACGGTCGATGTCGATTTGAACATTTACTAAATCGAGTATAATCGATTCGGTGGCAGTTCGATCGAAAAACTGACTTCCTCTAGCGCATGGATAATTTTGCTTTAGCTCTCTATGTTGGGTCTCGTATGTGCACACCTTGGCTTGGATTGTAATCATTGGGAAGAAACTATTGGAACTCTTTTTCCTCCTGTCAGTTTTTTTTTAAAAAAAGAAAAATAAAGAAAAAGAAAAACACTAAAAGTACACTGTAATTATATAAATAATTATCAATTAATTGCATAAGAAGGAATTTGGGATTTAATTTAATCATGATTAATGCTTCACGCTTACCAATATGGTGATTAATATATTATATCCTTAAGATAAATGGGTTGTTTAATTTAAGGCTAATGGAGCTCATATGCATCACCTTTAAGAAATTTAAACCAAAAACTATGTTAAAGCAACTTTGGACAAACCAAGAAATCCCATTTAATTTCTTAAAATTGCATTATCAGAAAAATATTTAATGTAATTAAACACAGCATATCAATAATGAAGATTATTCTCTATAAATCCTGGGTTATAGGCCACTATCTTTTTAAAATCAATCTTATTATGGGGGATTTGATCTTACAGAATCTAACTTTAATTTATGTGAACTTGGTTGGCTAAATTATTTTATAGTGATTATTATTTCTTTGTTATTAATTAGTGGTTTTTTTTTTCATCAGTGAAAGAGAGTTTAGTTCAATAATAATTGATATGATTTTCTTTACTAAAAAGTTAGAGATTCGATCTCCTATCCCGCAATTAAATAGATCCATATTAGAATGGAGAAACAATAATAATAAAAAAAAGCATAGAAACTGCATTTCTTTCTTATTACTTTCTTAGTTGCTTTCTTTTAAAGATAATTTTTAAATTATAAATTAAGTCCTTAAATGTTTAATAGATCTTTTAAAGTTTTGATTTTGTGACTATCAAAAGTCTCTGACATAACTTAAAAATTAATTGGTCTGTTAAATATAAAATTCGAATATTATGTCTAATGAAACTCTTTCAATTTTGCGTCTAATAGATTTCTAAGTTTTAAAAAATTTGAAAGATTAGGTCATGTTTGGTAATCATTTAGTTTTTAGTTTTTGGTTTTTAAAAATTAGTCCTATTTTTTTTTTTTTTTTTCATTTCTTACTTTGATTTCTTTATTTGAGTACAATGGTTGAATTCTTAGCCAAATTTCAAAAACAAAAATAACATTTTAAAAACTACTTTTTTTAGTTTTCAAAATTTGACTTGTTTTTTTAAACCATTGGTAAAATGTATAAATAGTGTCTGTCGACATAATTATCAAAAGAAAAAATAAAAAATAAAATGGTTACCAAACGGGGTCTTAGAAATTAATTTTGTAATTTTTAAAAGTTTGGACCAAACAGCCATAGCTCAAAATTAAGGGGGTTAAATTCGTAATTTAATCAAAACAATATTATAAGTTAAGCTAAATATCATCATTACATTAATTGATCACAAACAACCACTTCCATTCCTACTACTATGCAATAAATATATATATTTATTGTCAAGTGAATGTGATGGTAATGATATGACTGGAAACTTTTTGTTTAAATTCAAAATTAGCCCAAACTTTTATTATATTATATGATAAAGATGGCAAAATGATGCAACAAACTGAATATTTGGTATATAAATTCATGTCTTTGAGAGAAAGAGAGAGCTTCATTAGCTAATTAACTATTTTTGTGGCTTCGTCCATGGTGGAAGACCTGCAATTGAGAGGGAAAAGTGAAGAATCCACCATGAAAATTAAAGGGCGAAGAAGAAGAAGAAGAAGCTTTTTGAGGTTTGTTAATGGCACAAAAATATTGAAAGTTGCTCAGTGATTTGAATTTAAGGTTTAATTATGGTGGATTTATATATGTATATGTATATGGTGCTCACTTCTCATAAGTCTGTCACACTACTTATTTTCATATGCTTTCAACATCATCTTTGTATTATTATTGATAAATATATAAGTTATTATATAGTTTATTTGTACCTCGAGTTTTATAATATTATAGGGTGAAAAGTCAAACTTCTATCCTCGAAGTGGATGATACGAGTTTTGTATCAGTAGAACTATGTTTTTTTTTTTTAACCATCGATCTTAAGGATTGGAATACATGTCAATTATTGGCCAAATTATGCTATTTTAACCACTCAAAAATTGATCAAAAAGATATCAGAACACTTAGAATAGCGACTCAAAACATAGGTTAGTAATTTATATTACAACCAAATTATTAAGAATATGATTGCAGGTTTTTACTTTGTTGTTTATGCCTACTTTTTTTTTTTTTTAATATCTGTGAGTATCCAGATCAATTTCTACCACCTGACCAACTCATGATAGTTATGTCTATTTGATTCTTAAACGTTTAAAGGTGTCTAATAGATTTCTGAACTTTCAATTAAGTGTTCAATAACTCTATGAATACTTATATATATATATATATATATAATTTACAGATCTAATAGACACAAATTGAATACTTAGGGTTCCATTAGACCTAAATTCATATTTCTAGCTAATAGATTGATCTATTGGACATTTTTAAAGTTTAGAGACCTATTAGACATAACACTGATATTTTTGTTTTTGGGATTAAGCTTGTAATTTAATGTGTAGATAATATAACCAAAGTTCAATTGACAATATATATTTTCGATCAAAAAAGTTAGAAGTTCGAATCTCCCACTTTGGATGATGAACTAAAAAATACATTAATATATAGTTAATGTTAATGTAATAATAATCATGCATGGTAGAGAACATTTAATTTGACAAATGAAAATCTCTTAAGCTCACAAGGGATAATTTAGGGTTATAGAGATTTGAAAGAGATGGCTCACCTTTGATTGCTACATATAGTAACAATATCATTACCATATAGTGTTCTTAATAATTAGATCAATTTTATAATGATTAATCTTCTTTGAGTGTAACAAAGTTTTCAAAGGTTAGTTGATATAAACAATTCTTAAAATATTATTCTTTTTAACTCTCAATAATGGCCTAATCGTTTGTTGGTAGTTTTTTTTAGCACTAATTATTTGATCATTAGCTTTGACATTAACTAGTTAGTTTTGGTTACTCAAAAATAAATAAAAATTAGTTTTGGTTCTATTTTTTTTTATTATTATTAATTTGATATTTGTGCAAATATTTAAATAGACTACGATAAACTACTGCGATAGATCGTGAATATTTTCAGTAGATTTGTCATTTAAAATAATTTTCCTAAATATAACTAGACCATAAAAAATTAAAGGCTTTACTTGATAACAATCTTACTTTCGATCTTATGTTTTTGAATGTTAAGACTTCTTATCTTCTTTGTTTTGCTATCTATTCTAAACAGATATTTATGAAATTTAAAGACAGTTGCAAATATAGCAATCAGGTTCAAAGCATTGGTAGATATAACATAATGTAGAAAAAAATTACGAATATGATAAAATTTAGATAGTCAATCAGTGATAGACTCTTATTAGTGATATGGTCTATCACTAATAGACTCTATCAAATAGAAGATTGTTGATTGACTTTACTATATTTGCAATTTTTTTAAAATGAGATTATACACTTGGTTATTATCCCTAAAAATGTTACTCATTGCAATTTACCCTAAAATTTAAGCTAAATTTCTGAAACTACATAAATTTGTTTTTAACCATTTCCGATGTTGTTCTTGTTTTTGTTTTTTTTAAACATTCGCTCATAAAATATATTTATAAGAACATGAAAAACATACCAAAAAGGAAAAAGAAAATAAAATAAAAAACAAACATAGTTTTAAAAAATAAAATTACTTTCACTCGCGCCCTCAAAAGTGAGTTTGTTATTATAATAATTACAATCATTTTTGTTATCAGGAGAGAAGCACTCGAGCTGCACACATCTTTATACAACTCATTCAACTATTCAAATATAAACCCTCATGTGACAAACTTTTTTCTTAAACAAAAATATATTTTCTAAAAAGGTTTTTCTTTTTTAATTGAAGGAGATAATGCATAGAGATGAGTGTAGGATGTACCTAAGTATTATTCTCATTTGCAAACAAATTTTTTAATACTATTTTTCTAGCACTTCTAAATTTTTTTACAGATTAAAGTGTTACATTATTTTATTTTATTATTATTATCATAATTTTGATAAATATTGATAAATTGCGATTTTTAGTTCTAAAGGTAAAAAGATTATAGCTAAATACTCCTCAAGAATAAAGGGTAGAAAGAAGATGATCATGGGGTGAACCGAACTTTTTTTAATTTAAAAAAAGTTCCAGTAGGTCATGGTGTAAAATTTTAGTCGAAATCTCGAAATTTGAAATATCGAACCACTCAAAATTTCAACAATATGTCAAAAATTTGAATTGTTATTTATTTTTTATATTTTTTTTTATAAGAAGTAGTTATATCAACTCAGTTTAAACTATAGTTCCGATTATGTGCCAATAGCATAGTTTCACATATCAATGTTATTTTCAACTATGGATAAAATTATCGCGACATTATGTCAAAATGTCCATAAAATCAAGTAACTGATAGAGATATTGGAGGGTAACATCGTTTTTCTAATTAACTTTACTTGAGATAACTTGAGAAGGAGGAATAGACATTGGTCACAATAAATGGTTTGAGTTTACTCGACACGATAAAAAAAGAAATGAAATGTTGAAATGAGGTTTTAATGGAATAGTTAATAGAGAGACTAAATTGTAACAATTTTTATAGTATAGGGAAGAAATCATTACTATGACAAAAAGGACTAAATGTACAAAATAATCTAAAAACTATGCACATCAAGGAGCAAAAAGAAAGCTTTGAAGAAAACTTTAGGTCCATTATAGTCAAGTGGGACCTTATGTGTCAGATTTTGATTGCTTATGTAAATATTGGATTGTTTAGGGTTTAAGAGTCTAAAAGGCTTCCTACTGTTCCCAACAGGCCATACATTATCTTTTATATACTAGGGTCTCGCTTGCAAATATATATATATATATATATATATATATATATATTTCATTCTTACTCAAAGGCCTCCATTTGTGGTTAATGTTTGAATTATTCTCAAACCAAAAGAATATTACCAATAAGATTTAGAATACAATGGACGAAAACTTCGAAGATGACAATTTTTTAACGTAGTGAACATGGTTCAATCAGCTCATGATCAATTTTCTGATGTGCCCAATATGTTTGACCTTATGTTTGATGATGTTAAGAAGCTTTTATACCCTGGATGTAAAAAATTCATGAAGTTTTCAGCTCTCGTAAGATTGTACAACTTAAAGGTTAGGTTTAGATGATCTCGAAGATCCCAAATGTAAAAGCTTTGCATTTCATCCAAAAAGATAGAAACCGCTTGCTCTCAAAATCACTCTCAATTTTGATAGAAGAAAACTCTTTTTCCATTCACTTTAAAAAATTCCCACAAGCTCATCTTTGCCTAAGAGAATAGTAGAGAAGTCTTTTTGGTGGTGTCTTGGATGTGTCAAGAGTTCTTGATACGAAGAAGTACCGAGTTTTATAGTTCAGCCACTATGAAGTGGTCGACAAAGGTAATTTGTTTTTCTCCCTTAAAATTCTTGTATGTGCATGTTTAATTCTTCATTGTATCACTATTCTGTATGAAATTCCTGTAACAAAGTTGAAGTAAAAGCGATCAATCACTTCCACTATGGGATTCAATCCATTCAATTATGTTATGTTATATAAGTTTAATGCTATGATTTGTTAGAACAAATATCACAATAGGTTACTGCGCCGTGGAGAAATCACTACCTTGAAAGAAATTACGACGCAACCTTGGTATTAATCGTTATGTCGGTTGCTCCCCAAGATTAACGTAGCCTCCAAATTCAGACGTGAACGTTTCTTAGAATAGAAAACAGTAGAAGAAAATAGCATAAGGAAATTCAGTTGTGTGCCTCCTCTCTCAGGTCTGAACTGTGTTAAATAGCAGAGGAGAAGAGGAAATGAACGGTTAGAAGACACGAACGGTCATAAAAGAAATGAACAATCACAAACCGTTCTGAAACGAACGGTCATAAACGAATGATCATAAATGAAACGAATGACGAATGGTTCGTTATCTGTAAAAAAATAGGAAAGGTCAACAAAATATTAATAAAAAAGATTTAGTAATAATTTTATTAAAAAATACTTAAAAAGATAAGTAATAAAAATTTAATTCTTTTTTTTCGTACAAACACGGTTACCCAAACCCACTCATCCGATTAGACAATGACGCGCATGTGATGAAAAAATCATACTTCTACCACCAACACACTTCAAAATTTCATATAGAATGCCTTGATATTTATACCCTCTAGGCAATTCTAAATCTATCAATGTGGGACAAAACTTCCCACTCCCCTTGGTCCTTCACTTCTCCTATGGGCCTAAGCCCAAAAGTCATTTCTAACGTAATTTTTGTATCTCTATTATGTTATATAAGTATAGAGTTGTGTCTTTGTACCCGTATTATGTTACGTTTATTATATTTTTCAGAAGATCCTCATTTAGATGAACATCCTCCTATTGATATATCATTGATTCCCATTGATATTGGCATGACATAATTCCAATGATGTAATATTAGTAACTTGTTCATCTTGTGTTATGTATTTTATTTTTTTGTGTGTGCAGACCATTGGTGGGCCATGCATGGTAATAGTGCTCCAACGGTACAGAAGGTAGCCGTGCATGTTTTGTCTCAAACAGTTTATTCATCTGCATGTGAGCGACACTTCAGTACATTTGCTTTACTACACACAGCAGCATAATCGGTTAGCTAATGAAACACTCCACAACCTTATTTACTGCTCAATCCAAACCTTGAGATTGCTTAAATAGCTGCAAAGTCTAGTGTCATTGTGGAGCAAGTGATACAGAAGACGTTGTGACGTCTAAAGAAGGGTTAAACTTAGATAAATTTGACATATGTTTAGAAGTTGGTTATGTTGAAGCGGAGCTTAAAAAAGTGAGGAAAGAACATCCAACTTATGACAAAAATGGAGATGACAATATACACAATGAAACTACATACTGAGACTTCATGCGAGTCTATGATAGTCCTTCAAGACTTGTCTGACTTTCCATCAAATAGTTGTTATCCACATAAAAGAAGTAAGGTCTATACGTTAGTTGTACGCATTTTCATTTAAGTAACTATCTTCAACCTTCTTAGTATGAAATGACTTGAAAATAATATTGTACTTTCTATCGTATGGATTAGATGTTTTAAGATCATATTTTTTATACTAAACATTTACATTTTAAACATACAATTTATAATGATATGCAATTATTTCATGTCTCGTTCAATTTTGTAATTAATTATCAATATTTAATATTATATCGATATCCCAATATTTCTATCCACATCAACACTTCGGAACTTGCAGTGGGTCACACTCTTTTCCTTCAAACATTGGAATCACAATCGAGCAGGGGCAAAATACATTATACAAGCCATTCAAATAACTAATAAAAAAAGAGTGAAAAGATTAATGAAATAAAATTTAAATAGAGAGAGAGAGAGAGAGAGAGAGAGAAGGTAATCTCCATGAATGATGAGAGTGAGGTTCAAAGAAATTGTTCTAATTCTTTGCAGTGAGTGAGAGTTTCTAATTTAATACAACTGCATTCAAACATCACCCTATAAAAACACTAAGGAAAACCACTAATTGCCAACTAAATTTTTTTCTTCATTTCTTACCATTATCTGAATTGTTCATTTTCCTGTTTCATGTTTTCTGTTGGGTGTCTTTCTTCTTGTCTATTCACATGCCAATTTAGTGTCAAAGCTGCTGAGACATATAGCAAAAGCCTGGAATGCAGACAGCGGGTATCGATAATCCATCGTAAACATGTCCTTACCGACCTTTCCAAACTGAAGAATGATCTTGTCATGGTCAGAATGGGTAGGTTGGGCGGGCTGGGGAGGTGGCTGCGACGGTACAGGGGCTTCTGCAGCAGGTGAGGTTGCAGCAATTAGCTGAAAGTTCTTTACAGATGCAACTGTCACCCTCCCACGAAAATTGAGACACCAACACTGCAACTGCTCGTGCCATCTAGGTGCCTTGTTCCGGAGAATCAAGGGTCGATCCTTCACCTCACCCTCTTCGTCAACAAGCATTCCCGCAACATCGGAGAAGCGGGAACTGCTGAACTCAGTGGAATGATCAATTGACTTGGAGAATGAGATGCTACGAAATGAGTCTTCGAGAGGGCGAGGATTGAGCTCAGGCTGGCCTGGAACCGAGCAACCTGGCTCAAGAGATGAAGTGGGGATTGAGTACATGGTGCAGTTCATTCTCCGGGGTCCCCTTGTACCTAATACATTCAACTCGTATGCAATTTGTGCAATGCTGTAGCTTCCAGCTGGGACCTTCGGTGAGACCTTTTTGGAGTAGAATCTTCGACTTCGCCCAAGGGTCGGAATTTGGTTGTTGTTGTAAGGAGGTTGTGTATCATATATAATGAACTTGGTTCCCAGAAAATTTGATCTGAAACAGAACAAACCACAGTTCATTTACATTTTCCAAAGTGGAAATTTCTCTGTTTCTTTTGTTGCAACAAATTTGTGTGGAGTGATGATGATCATAGTTCAGCAGTCTCATCAGTTCATAATAATGCATCAGATGTTGATAGCAGAGAAGATCGTAAACTTGAGATTAAAAGTTCAGGAGAAGCATACCTTAGCTTTCCTATATAACCGTTGCTCGATCTTGATATATCGTCCGCAGCCAATGATATAACATACTCCGTAGAAGTAGTTCTCCTGGTTCTTTTTGCAGAAAGAAGAAATTTCCCATTTTCAACAAGTAAAGCTGCATGGTTATTGTAATGGTTTAGAGTTCAAATCAGTATATTCGGGGCTAGTTAAAGCAATAAAGGATTTTTTTTTTTAATTTTTTTTTATTTTAACAAGAAAATCAACTAAAGGAAATTGTAATCAAAAGCTAAATTAGTTGCAACTTGTGTGAGATACGTCGGGTTTCTGTTTAGCCAATGAAGCTCACAAAACAGAAGTTCAAATGTTCAAATCAGTCTAGTTATTTCTCACACTAGAGTTTTGTGGTTAACTTATCGATAGTACGTGCAGCCAAAACTTATATAAATATTCAACTTCTCATTGAAAGATGACATGCCACATTTCCACAACCGTGTTACCATCCTTATATAAACGTTAGTTTCTTTTCAAACGTACAAGCAAAATGCATTTTGAATTCTTGCCAGAAGCTTTCTCAAGCTTTGTTTCAATATTACCCCGTGACCATGTTAAGCCAAGGGATAGAATGTGGAAGGCTGCCCCCTTAGTCCACCTTCCATATTACAATGTCAGACTGTCTAATAATATGAAAAATCACAGTTTTGGAATTCAAAAGAATTTGCAAATCGAGATATCGTTGTGGAAACACCATTGCAGCAAAGCGACAAGGAACTTAAGTTCATAATTGTAAAAGTTCAAACTTAAAAGAAAGATTTGCTTTCATCGTGCTACATGACATATAAATTTTGCATGGTTAAGAAAATGAGCTTACCAGGACTAAGGCAAAGGTAAAGATGATAGGTTAAATTAGATTTGTTCCTCTTGATAAAGCATTGAATAGTGCCATCGCGTGGCCCAGGCTGCAAAGAAAAGGAAGTGCATATCAGCACGGTTAAGCTATATAATAGTGTAAGCCACCAAATAGTCATTGAGCAGTCAAGCAAATACGAATAGACCGAGCACGACCAAGACATAGTAAATCCACAATCATCCAAAACAATTCCATATCAGCACGGTTAAGCTATATAATAGTGTAAGCCACCAAATAGTCATTGAGCAGTCAAGCAGATACGAATAGACCGAGCACGACCAAGACATAGTAAATCCACAATCATCCAAAACAATTCCTTGTCCTAGAGTGAATGCCGAATGGCATAGTGCTTTAAAAAACTAAACTTCATTGTACATATAGCCAACTAAAAGAGTGTGAAGTACACAAACAGATTAGTTATTAAAAAGAAAAGCATGTGCCCACCTGCTTCAAGGCAATTGGGAAGGTAATTTTTCCAGACAACTCGGGGCTTTTGACCATTTCTCTGCACATGTCCCTCCATGACCTACATACAGCAGCACAAGCAACAACATTTCTCCGAGAAGGCCAAGTATTCTCACTCGCCTCCAGTCTTCGGACCACATCACATAATAATTCGGGTGGAAGGCTAGCCCAATGGCTAGTCTGAATTAGCAGAGGCTCATCATTAAACTCATGAACTGGTCCATGAGATTTACCCCTGGAATTTCCAGACAGCCTCACCTCAAAACTACGCCTTGATAAGCTTCCAAATCCATCCCTCACATCACGAAGTATGCTACGGAATGACATTTAACCGGTTTTACAAAAGGCCTAGTTGTGTTAATGTATCTTTGAGGAGAGAGTACAAACAAAAAGGCGTTTAAAGAATGACCAGAAATCCATCTGCAAATTCACTAAACATTGATTAGTTTCCATCTACTATACTTAATAAACAAGAAATAAAAGGTAGGAGACATATAGAGTAAAGCAAAAAGCACGGAAAGAAGATTCTTCAAAAGAACAAAAAGCAAACCTCACATGGACCTAAAGCAGCATAAAATACCACTCTTTTGCTAGAAACATCTTTTCGTTGGCTCTCTATTTTCTCAAAAACTTCTTGATATCAAACTTTCTCTATAACAACATTATATTCAAATATGGAATCTTATTATAAGCAAGAACCATGCTAATGCTCAAGAATCAACCAAATAATTCACAAAAGAAAAGTGCATCCAGCACAATCTTGTCATATTTCCTGAACCCGTTTGAACTGTCAAAATTTCTTCCGGATAAGAACTTTCCCAGAGAGTGAAGACTAAGTAAACTTCAACATCGGGTATTGTGTCCTTTTCTTCGATTCATTTATTCAATAATTTGACTAAGAAAATAACAAAAAAGATAAAGATGAAATTGACAAAAAAGAACTGGCACACAGTGAAGCAGCCATAGATTTTCATGGTCTAAGAATTCATATGATTATTCAAAAGAGAAAATTCAAAATCTGATTCTAATAACTGATCAAACAAGCCAGGAAGAAAAAGCACAAAACACAGGGCAAGAAGACTATAAAACAAGCCTCAATGATGCTCAAAAACACATTATTTTACCACTAAATCTCCCACAGATCGATAAGCGACACTCGAGAAAAGGCAAAAACTCAAAGCCTCCCAATGAAGCCCTGCAACAATGCTAGCTTCTAAACACAAACTAAATCTAACCAGAGAGGAAACGTTCAAGGAAAGCAAAATTGAAAGAAAATGGCCGCAGATTTCAGAAAGTAAAGGATGAACTTGGAAAGCCACAAAAAAGCAAAAGCACTAAGGAAATTTTTGGAATCATTGCAACAACAAGAGGATTGGGGCAGGACCCAGTTGAAGATAACCCACTAAGAAGCTCCACAAACCAGAATCACAAAAACTTTTTACAGTAAAATCAATTGATAACAACAAATACAAGAAATTGAAATGAAAAATTCACTGATTAGAACAAAAACAACAGATGGGGTATGGGGGTCTGAAGATGTTATGGCAGAGGAAACATAGAATCAAAAAGGAAACAAAAGAAAAAGTAAGAACCCCAGTTCTAGAAAACGATAAATTTGTTGAAAAAAAGAAAAAAAAATGGGAACCCAGTAGAGGGCGGCCATTGCTTAAAGGGTTAGAAGCGAAAAGGAAGGTAATCACCATTTTTTCTTTAGCTTGGAAGGGAACCCAGAGCAGAGCAAGAGCCTCAACTTTTTGCGCTCTCTCTCTCTCCAAGGCCGGACTTCTTCACCAATTCCTTTCTCTTAAATCGAACCCATGAACTGTGTATGTCTATACTTAAATAATAAAGTTGCTTCTTTTAATTACTTTATTGTCTTCTTGTTAATTAAACCAATTTTCTTTCAGATATCCAAGAACACTTATTATCTTCTCCTTTCTTTTTTGGGGGGGGTGGGGTGGTTAATACCAATTAGTATTGTTGATAATAGTTTATTTTAGGCTTGTTTTCCACCCTTTTATCGTGGTTTTTACTTTTTTTTTTAATTAATTTATTTATTTTATTAAAAACACTTTTTGTCTCATATTTATGAAATAAACAATTTAGTTTGTGAACTTTTGTTTGTAACGATGTAGTCTATGTATTTTTCAATTTTGTAATAATTTAGTCTTTAAACTTTAGTATGTAACAATTTAATCTTTGTATTTTCAACTTTATAATAGTTTAGTCCCTAAAGTAAAAAAATTAAAATTAGATGTCAATTTTTAATATTTTATGATATAGACTTTGTGTTTTATAAAAAAAGAAAATTGAGTTTCTAATTAGTTTATTGATTTACTTATGCAATAAATCTTAACATTAATTTCTACTATAGGGACTATATCGTTACAAATTAGTACAAGAACTAAATTGTTACATACTAAAGTTCAAGGATTGAGTTGTTATAAAGTTGAAAGTATAAGGACTAAATTGTTACAAACCAAAGTGAGGAACTAATTTGTTACTTTCATGAAAGTGTAAGGACTAAAAGTGATTTTTAACCTATATTTTTTTAAGAATTATTTGAATTCTTAGTCAAATTTGACCGACAAAACAAGTTTTTTAATACTACTCATTTTAGTTTTAAAGATTTTGCTTCGATTTTGAAAATGTTTTTTTCTTTATAAATTAAAGTAGATAGCAAAGTAAGAAAAATCTTAATAAGAAATAATGTTTATAAATTTATTTTTCAAAAAACAAAAATCAATATAAAAAAAAGTTACTTAATTTGATTACTATTTTGTTTTTTAAAATTAAACTTATCCCTTCTTTTGCACCTATTATTTTCTTGCTCCATTACTTACTTTGTAAATATGTTTTTAAAAGTCTTAGTCAATTTTTGAAAATTTGAATCTAAGCTAAATTTTGAAAAAAAAATAATAATTAAGTTCTTTTTTTTTAATAATTTAAGTGATAAAGTGAAAATCATAATAAAAAGTGAAGAAACCACTAAAATTTTAAAAATAAAATACTTAAAACGAAAACCTACAGGACATTTGGGGCAAAAAGTTGGTTATTATAGTTAAATTATATAGTTTTTTTTTTTGTGGTATAGATTATTTTAATTTGAGTTATAATAATATGTGTTTGAGATGGAAATTATTTTAGTTTAAGAAGGAAATAGTAAACTCTGTAACAAAAAATAAAAAAAAATAATAAATGTAAAATAGTAAAAATGGGAGTAAATGAGAGTTTTGAAATAGTATTTGGTGTAACTAATTGGGGAATACAAAATAGTATTTAAATTGTGTTTGGAATCCATTTTCAAATATTTAGTTTAAAAATAAGTTATTTTTTAATAAATTAGAGAGTTTGACAACCACTTAAAATAGCTTTTCAAATGTATTTTAATAAGTTTAATCAAAAGTGCTTAAATAAAAATAAGTTTTTTTTTTTTTTAAAAAAAACACTTATTTATTAAGTCAATCCAAAACGGGCCCTTACTGTGGCAAGATGAGGTTATTATAGTCTTAGGATAATCCTTGCCCCAAACACACCCCAGCGTACCATGTATTTTTTGTTTTTGAAATTTATGTTTATTTTTTAATCAACTTCATACTATGATTCTCACATTATTTTTATGAAACACTTGAATTCTTAGTCAAACTCTAAAAATAAAAACAAAAACAAAAAATTTAAAATTAATTTGTTAGTTTTAAACATTTGACTTAATTTTTTAAAACATAAGTGAAAAATGAATAATAATAATACTAAAAAAAGAGTCCATAAATAAAAATAGTATTTATAAGCATAATTTTCAAATATCAAAATTGAAATGATTACAGAATAGAGTCGAAGTTGTTATCGAACAAATGTAACTTTTATGTGTATAATATATATTGAAAATTATCTTTTCCTCTACTTTTATTTGCTTTGCCCCTATATATAAATAAATAATTCATTAACATTTCTTAGAAATATATGGAGGAAGAAAAAAAGGGTAACGAGAGGATAGCGACACCATATCAAGATAGAGATAATATTTATTTATTTATTAGTGAGTGATATAATAATTAATATACATATAAAAAAAAAGAAGTTAGCAAGAAAAAAATATATATTGGTAGTTGAAGAAATGATTTTATTAAATATTATAATTTTTAGATGTGCATTTACAAGTTTAGGCTTGGTCAGTTGACAATTAAACCGTGGCACTCGTCCGTTAACTGACAAAACAGAAGTTTGAAGAGAAGTGATCGCATATTTGGTCCCATTTTTAATAACTAACGGCTAACGCGACGTTAAATCGTAAACAGCGTTAGAGCAGGTAGGGAAGGAAGCAGTTATCAAGTACGTTGCAGGCCATGGTCTTTTCTGTGTGGAAGCATCTACTTGTCGTTCATTTGACGAAGGATAACGTTATCTTATCCATCGTACGGTTATCTGTCTACGTAACCTGCATTGATTATGTTTTGTACCATTCTTAACTTTTAACTCCCGAGACCGTGCGGATAAAATGGGGATTACGGTATTAAATTTCTATTAAATCGTAAAAAAATTTATGAAATATTTATATAAAAAAATTGTCATGTAAATATACTATAAATAATAAATATCTGGTTTAAATATTATAAAATATTATTAATTAATTTAAATTTATTTTTTATTTTATAAATTTTTTTCAAA
Source organism: Benincasa hispida (assembly GCF_009727055.1). Lineage (NCBI taxonomy): Eukaryota > Viridiplantae > Streptophyta > Magnoliopsida > Cucurbitales > Cucurbitaceae > Benincasa > Benincasa hispida. Next base: position 43,078,567 of record NC_052352.1, read on the forward strand.
AATATCAATGGAAATCAACATTTTATTGATACTTTTATCGAAATTTCTATAAAATTAAAATCACGATATTTTTGTTGAGATCGACATTTTAAACCTTGCTTTCACATATGTATTTTTAAGTTTTCTTTTTTCTTATCAAATAAGAGGTGGATTCAAAATTAGATGTCTATATATGGTTCATGAAGTTTAAAACTACATATTAGGTCTTTAAATTCTGAATTTTATGTTGGTTTCAATTTTGTATCCAACATGTTTCTTAAATATTTGAAATGTTTAAAATTAAATGTTATATCTTATATAAAAATATAACTTTGTATCTAATAAATTCTATGTGATATATATTTAAAAGTTAATATAGTAATGAGTCAAAAATTGAAATTTTAAGTTCCAGTTAGTTACAACATTAAATTCTATGTCTAATAAAATTATTATTTTAAAAAATAAAATTATGTTTAAAATTATTAGATACAAAAATTAAAAGTTTTTGAATCTATCATATATTTCTAACGGATATATTAGATACAAAATTAAAAGTTTAACCACTTAATTTAGAAAATAAACTTATAATTTAACGTTCACATAAATATAATTTTAAATGCAATGATGAATAATATTGAGATAACGTAATATTTACATATTTACCCAATATATATATATGAGCAAACATTGAAACTTAGAATTGATTTTTTTTTACTACAAATTTTCCTATCATAATTTACTGAAGAATAAAAGTATTTATATATACATACGTATGTGAGAAATTTTGAAATGAAATTAAGTTTTTGGTTTAAAAGTTAAAATAAAATATAAATATATTTTGTAAAATTTAAAAATAAAACTAATATATATATATATATATATAGTTGAAAATAAAAAATAAAAATTTTAGAAAATATGTGTGAGAAAAAAAAAATAATTTTTTTTAAATACATATATTTATTAAAAGAAAAACTTGAGAAGAAAAAAAAGATAGAAAAAGCAACTATACATAACATACATATAACTAATGTGAACCTTTAAAATTATAGAGATTAAAATGTATGAGATTGGGATATAAAAACCAACATTCTATATTACTTCTTAAATAATATACATTATATATATACGCTAAGGATCAAAATAGTAACTATTTTAAATAATTATTTTTGAAAATACAGATCTAAAATGATAAATATGTTGAAAAATTTGGAAATTAAAATAGAAACACACCTAAGTTGACCTATTTTATATCTTCCCATATGTTATATTATCCTAAACCATAATTGCTATATTAAAGTGAATCTCCAAATCTAATCCTCTTTATTTTTATTATGTTTGAGTCACTATGAGATCATCATGTTATAAATTTTACAAAACTAATTGTTATGTTTACGTTACCTCAATTATATATAAAGTTAAACATTCATTCTAAAATTTTGCTATATATATGCAAAATTATGGCAATACCTTATTTAGCTAGATTTCAATACAAGTATTGAGTCTAATATATTTGATGTTTTTTAAATGTCGACATATTTTACATATGAGAAATAAATTTTAGATAACATAGTATTTAAAAACCTCTAACATAAAAGAATGAATAAAATAAACAAATATTGTGGTTATATATTCTCCTCCGTTTTTTGTTTTTTTTTTAAAAAAGAATTGGAATTGAATGTCACATAATAGCAAATTAATTAGTTATTGTTCTTTCATGAAAATCGAACATGCTAATTTCTATGTGTTGGAGTTGATGTCTTAAATTTCATGTCTTGTAGTTTGTAAAAACAAAGCACATATCTAATAAAATATCATAAGAGATATTTTATTACATTAATTCAATGCAATAAACTAAGATTTAAGGTTATTTTATGAAACTAACATGTATGTGGAGACATACAAGTGGATTATATTTAAATGATAACTTAAATGGTCTATAGTAGATGAATAAGACTGGGTACTTTATCTTTGTTGTAGATGTTACAATTATTATAAAGTGCTAAAAATATTTTCATTTTACTAATTTAAAATTATTTGCTTCATTTTATTTTTATTTCAGTGATAAGCTTCTTGAAACGTTGGAACTAAATTAGTTTAAGAATATGTACTTGGTTGATAGTCTTGCTTGGTGTGGTTCGAGTGTATATCAAAATCTTTTTCTTTCAATTATATATAAACTAAGTTTGTCTTACTTGGTTGATTAAGTTTGTTTGGTGTGGTTCAAGTGTTATTTCATTCTTTTTACTTTTATTCTAATGATTAAGCTTGTTGAAATTTTGAAATGTTGGAATGAAATTAGTTCAAGAATATGTATTTTGTTGATAGTCTTGCTTGATGTGGTTCAAGTATATATTGGAACCATTTTTTTAAAAAAATTATATTTTAGCCTTTATTATTTTATTTGGTTATTCTTTTGAGTTTGTCTCAAAATTTTATATAAACTAATTTAGATATTGTTGTTGATTATGGTTCATAAGATTTTAAAGTGTTGAGATGAAAATTAGTTTATGGATATGAATTTGTTTGATGGTCTTACTATCATCTTTTTGTTTGGTGGCTAATGTGCTTATATAATATTTCCTTGGGTTATATTTTAGTCTTCAAAATATTTTATTTGTGTTATTTTTTGTTTGTCTCATGTTGTTATAAACAAGTTTTAAGTCTTATTGTTGATTATGATTAAGTTTACAAGCTTAAGGTTACGTAATTTTTCCTTGTTATTGTTTGTCTCTTATGTAGATTAAGTCACATATTTTACTTGTTATTGTTTGTCTCTTTTGTAGATTAAGTCACATATTTTACAATCATGGATAAGTCATGGATGAAAATGAATAGAATGTCAACTGAGTATGATTCAGGGGTTGAGATGTTTATTAGAAATGGTCTACAACATTCAAATATGCCGAATGTCATGAGTTGTCTATGTTTGAAGTGTGTGAATGTAAAGACTCTAAATGTGAATAAGAGATCACTTATTTTTTAATGGTATAGATCAGAGTTATCAGACATTGATTTTTCATGGTGAATCATTACCGGTTAAGAGAAACAATGAAAATATATCTACTAGTGAAAAAGATGAAGTTGATGAGGATGATGTCGATATTGATGACACAACTGGAATGTTTGAGGCTACACACAACTATTTTAATGAAAAATCCGATAATTTTGAAGAATTACTAGATGATGCGAAGGAACCATTGTACCCAAATTATAAAACTTTCACCAAAATATCTACATTGGTAAAGTTATATAATTTGAATGTTAAATTTAGATGGAGCGATAAGAGTTTCGTTGAGTTGTTGGAATTAATTCGTGACATATTACCTAGTCCTAATGAAATTCCAACTTCTACTTATGAAGCAAAAAAGATTTTCCATACTCTTGGAATGAAGTACGAGAAGATTCATGGATGTAGCAGTGATTGTTGTTTGTCTAGAAAAGAATTCTCTGATGCAAATGTATGCTCCATTTGTGGTATGTCAAGATGGAAGCTTCATAAAAATTTAAAGGACCCAGAAAAAGTCATGTGGTATTTCTCCCAAATCCCAAGATTTGAAAGAATGTTTCAAAGTAAAGAAACATCAAGTTTATGGATGTGGCATGCCAAAAAAAAAAAAAAAGAAAAGAAAAGAAATAGATGGTTTATTACAACATCCCAAAGATGCACTATCGAGGAAAAAAGTAGACAATTTGTGGCTAGAGTTTGGGTCAGAACTTAAAAATCTTCGTCTTGCTCTTTCCACATATGGGGTCAATTCACATGGAGATCTTAGTAGTAGATATAGTTGTTAGCCAGTGATGTTAGTGATATACAATCTACCTCCATGGTTGTGCATGAAGCGAAAATTTTTATGTTGACTGCATTAATATCTGGTCCTAAGCAACCGAGAATTGACATAGATGTTTATTTAGCTCCATTAATAGATGATTTAAAAAAATTTGGAAAGATGGGATAGAATGTTACGATGCATATGAAGAACAACGTTTCATGCTTAAAGCTATTTTATTATAGACCATTAATGATTTTTCTGTGTATGAAACTTGCGTGGTTATACGGTTAAAGAATATCATGCATGTTCAATTTGTGGAGAGAAAACTTCATCCACTCATTTACCAAAAAGGAAAAAGATGACATATCTCGAACATCGCAAGTTTCTACCACGTCATCATCCATATAGGAAACAAAAGAAAGCTTTTAATGGCGCATAAGAATTAAAATTTGCTCTAGAATCATTAAATGGGGAAGAAATTATTGCAGAAACAAGTAAGAATCAGTATTCATTTGGTAAGAAAACTATCAAGGAAAAGAACAGTGGGGATAGTCCTTCAATTTATTAGAAGAAAAAATCCATTCTTTTTTAGTTAGAATACTGGAAATATCTTGATGTACGCCATTTTTTAGACGGGATGCACATTGAAAGGAATGTATATGCAAATCTTGTTGGCACATTGCTTGATATTCCTGGTAAAATGAAGGATGAAATAAAAACTCGATTAGATTTGGTGGAGTTGAACATTAGATCATAGTTAGCCCCTCAAGTAGGAGAGAAAAAATTCTTTTTACCTCCAGCATTTTATACATCATCACGAGCTGAGAAATTGAGCTTTTGTAAGACACTATCAGAAATTAAAGTACCTGAAGGCTATTCATCGGACATCCAAAGTTTAATGTCACTCACAGATTTGAAACTTTATGGACTTAAGTCGCATGACCATCACATTCTTATGCAACAATTATTACCTGTAGCCATTCGTGAGATGTTACCCAAACATGTAAGACTTATAATTACTCACCTATGCTTCTTCTTTAATGCTATATGTTGCAAGGCGATTTATTCATAGGGTATGCAAGTGGATATAGTTTTCACTCTATGCCTCTTAGAGAAGTACTTTTTTACCATCATTCTTCACAATAATGGTACACTTTGTAGAGCATCTCGTAAGAGAAGTTGAGTTTTGTGGACCTGTTTATTTGAGGTAGATGTATCCTTTCGAACGATACATGAAAGTGTTGAAAACTTATGTACGAAATATAAATTGACCAGAAGGATGTATTGGAGAAAATTATATTGTCGAGGAGGCTATAGAATTTTGTTCTGAATATATATTTGGAGTTAATTCTATTGGGCTAAACTTATTGATAAGAAAAGCGAATTTAAACATTGAGTGGTCCTAATATGTTTATGCTAATTAAATATGTATGTTCATGTAGAACATATCGAGTGATCCTTCTTATCGTTCGACTTTATGGAAAGAAGTACGAAAAAAAAAATAATGAATACTTTAATGATGCCATTCGAGAATGTATCAATCGAACTGTAAGTTCATATTGTGCAAAACCTAAGATGACATATATATAATGTCTAGAACTTGTGATAACTTAGATATTGTGTAAAAATTGTAATTGTTGGGGTTTGTGCCCTAAAGTTTCGTGTTCCGTAGTTTGTAAACAACTTTGTAAGAATGCTTGTGATGTATAATATATATGATATTTACTTCACTTATTGACTTTGCACATTTAGATTTTTTTATTTTACCACAAACCAATAAATTTAATATCCATGGTTGTCTTTATGTAACTTAAGTATGTATGTATTGACATACAAGTGGATCATGTCTTAAATGACAACCAAAATGGTTTGTAATATATGGATATAGGAGGGAAACCTTGTCTTAGTAACACTACGGACGTGGCCCGCTGTGTGGAATAGTTACAAGTGTTATGACTTGTAAAAAATGGTCTAATCCTGATCATTCATGTAGATGACATGCGAGCGGGAGCATCCTATACAAAGAGTTTGTATAAGACCTGACCTCGAAGTGTTAACGTCTCGTCATATAACTCCGTTCATGACAGAGACTTCACTTCACTAGAATGACTATAGGTAATATGACCTCAATCCTGAATGAGTTGGGAACTCCTACCATTGAGGGCGATCCTTTGATTTGCATGAGTGCGTGTGTCCAGAGCACCAACTAAAACCTACTACTTTGGGGATTCGTCTGATTTGGGAGCTGGGAACTCAACTTCACAAGATGGAGTTCACTCCTTCTCCGAAGCAGAGGTAAATAGATAGATTGCTCTCTTAAGGGCTGATCCCGGGCTTGAACGATGTGACATTACACACCTTCTCATAGTGCGGAGGTATTCACACATAGTAAGACTATGTTGTTGTATTGTTCATTAGAGAGATCAATGGTACTTAAGGAATAAGATGAAACTACAGGGGCAAAACGATAAATTGGCCAACTGTACTTACGAGCATATGTGAAGAGTCATCGTACTGATGATTTGCTATATCCAATGGACATAGAAATATATCTATGGCAAGAAGAGTTCAACTTTCGGTCTTTAGTAGAATGCCTGACAGTTAACGAATGGTGGATATCATGGCTAAGGAGTTTAGTCAGCTATTCACGTATCGTTGGAGCTTCAAGCCATAGGTCCATAAGGTCCCCTTGGTAGCTTGGATACAAGTTGAGAATCAATTTTTGGGTCAGTTTGAAATGTTCAAATTGACAAGAGGGAGTTCGATTATATATGATATAATTGAACTAGTTAATTATATATAATATAATTAACTTTATGTATGAGATGCATTAATTTGGAGGAAATTGGATATAAATATGATTTATATCTAGTGGAGGAAAAATCTATGATTAATATATGATATTAATCCATAGGTTATGAATATAATGTGATTATATTCATTGTCTATTAATTAGACGGTAAAGGGGTAATAGGATGGCATCTCTTATGTTTTTATAACGGATGAGTAAGTTGAAAAATTATTTTGAGATGCTTAAATAGCTCACGGTATGTTAAGCATTGAATGTGTGGACATTGTGTTGAAGAATGTCATCGCTTAGCAAAACCTATGCCTAAACGATAGTGCTTAAATGATCGCTTAACGCTTACACTCGCGCGCGTTATTTACTAAATGATCGTTTACCTTTTCCTCAGTGATCGTTTAGCACCCGATATTTACTAAACGATTGTATAGACGATTGCTTAGCTTTTCCTACACGATCGTTTAGACGATCGCTTACCTTTTCCTACACGATCGTATAATTCACCTAAACGATCAAGCATTTTGTCTATATGATAGACGAGCCTATCTCCCACTTTCTTGATCGTTGTATACGATCTCCCTTCCTTTTTCCCTCTACCAAATCCGAAAAAAGCCCACCCTTTGAATTCTCACTCCGAGAATACTGAAGGCTTTGAGTGGTGGTGTTGTCCCCGTTTCCTTCTGTTTGTGTGGAGATTGTTCGAGGTAGACGATTGGGTTTTGCTGAGCGATAGCTTACCGTCTCAGCGAAAGTGAGATTTGCTGTGAAGAATAAGTCTTCAACTGGTATGATCTCTCGATCTCTTATTTATTGTTCCTTTGGGCATGTCACTAATTTAGCATTATAAATGCATATTAATATATTTGAATGTATGTGTGGAAATTCTGTCACAATGAATTGGAAAGATACGCTTCTGCTCGTAGGTACTCTTGAATAAGAGTTCTTTCAGTAATATGTTTTATAAGATGAATTAGCTAAAGTGTACATGAAGGTGAAGTTGTTTTGACAAAAGCATTAGGTACGAACAAACATTACGGAGATGTTAAAGGAGTGGGTGATTTCGTTTTCCAATCTCAATATTTCAAGTTAGTAAAAGCAAAGTCCATAATGAGCCAAGAAACTGAAGGAGCCTCTGATGAAAAGAATGCTCAACGTGTCAAAGTATTAAGAGACAAAATTCATAGAAAACAATCTCATCAAACTAGATCACCGGTTGGAAGTGTCACATATAGTGCATCTGAAGAAGAGAATATTGAGAAGATGCCTTAAGAAAGCTCTGGATAATATTGTTGCAGTAACCACAGTATTTGATGATGATGTGGCAGTTCTACCGTTAAAGTACTGATAGACATTGTCATGGGAGAAGATTTTCCAATACCAATTCTTGTGAAGGGAAAAATAGTCTTTAAATCAAGCAATGAGCAACTTCATAACATAGTCTCGTGAACTTGTAATTATGGCTAACGAGAAAAAAGTATACCTCTTTTTCACTCTATAAGTTTGGTTATTTATATTTTTTGTACTTTGAATTTGTAACTTTGGTTATGGTAGAAGCATTCAACAATTAAGATTTTCGGGTACTCCTCCACATATACGGACACCAACGACATCATCAAGCTCTTAAATGGACATGTCATACACAACATGAACGATGTAGACATGATTCATATCAATTTGAACGAGCACATATTTATAAAGGACAAATTTGTTTATTTAGGTTTTGATGATCTAATCTATTATTGCAGTATAGTTGAAATTGGTTATATGTATATATTGACATATATTGCGTAGGTATTACTCATCTTGATTCACAATCTTCATGTATATTTTTTTTCATGTTTAAATAATAACTTTTTCTTTGTTTAGGTATCTTTGGATGAGTGTGACTGTGATATTATCAAGAAATTTTTTATAATTGATCAAGCAAAAATAACACCATATGTAAAGTCTTTAGATCTTCGATCTAAAAATATAGCCAATCAACTAGAATTGGCTAGTGGATCAATTAGTTCTTATTCCATATAACACAGTGTAAAAAAATGACAAATTCTTTAGTTATTTTTAATTTGCATTATACGCGTACTAATATTTCAAAATTTTTGCTTATTATAGTTATCATTAGATATTGATTGTAATCGATCTTCAAGAAAATTGTGTTTATGTTTTGGAATCTTTCAAAGTAAGGTTCAAGAGGAATTTCATGGAGTTATAAATATGTAAGTTTAACTGAACTTTTTTAGCTCTTAATTCAAGTATTTATGTTTGACTAATGTTTTCAAACTATTTAGTGGATTGGAAACATGACAAGCCAAGCACGATCTCCAACACCATCCGCCTTCTCCAAAATGAAAACCTATAAAGGTAAATTTTCATTCATATTTTAACAAATTATGTTCACTCAAACATAAGAATAATTGTTTTCAATTTCTTTACATGCAGTGGCCCCATCAATTAGATTATGTATGGTGCAGGTACTATGTGTAAGAGTATATACACGAAATAGTACATAATCCTATTATTCTCATTACTAACCTCATATGCAAATTATTTATTTTTTATATACTAGCTACAATTTAATAAATGATGTAAATTTATGTTGAGTTTATCTTATTTTTATTTTTATTATTTTTTTTGTAGTTCAATATAGAAAATGCATATACCCAAGGAGAGATTGACGTAATTCAAGCACAATGAGCAAGTTTTGTTGGCCGATTTGCATAGTGATGCACTTATTATTTTTTGTGTTAATAGAATGTAAATGCTAGCTTAGAATGAATCTTGACAAGATTTCAGTAAAATATGCAAGTTTAGAATGTACTTGAATTACTAATCATTGGTTTGTAGATAGATGAATTATTATCTAACCATGATCTTTTTATTGGAAGATTTGTGTATACTTTTTTTTTGTTTATAGGTATTTGGTATAAGTACTCATGGAAGTACTAATTGATGTATGTGAAGGGAGAAATGATTATTAAAATTATAGAAGTGTTTGGTATTTTTTATTGCAGTTTTGGAGAGGGGGTGGTTCATATGAGTGTTAGTTATGATAATTTTAATTATTGTTCTATGGAAGTGTGTTATCGAAATAAAAATATCGTTTAGTGTGTTTATTCATATTTTATAAGTATTTATAGAATGGAATGGAAGTACTAATTATTGTTTGTGGATAAATTGCTATAGAAGTGTGCTTCATTGCAGGTAAATTTGTATTCAGTTTTGTGGTAGAGTGTATTGTTGTTTCTATTGTTATATTTTAGGTTTGGGTTCTGTGCATTTATAGGTGGAAGATAAATATTATTGGTTTGTCACGTAGAATATAACAAGCACGTATTACAATAAACAATTTTTTATATTTATTAATAAACTACGACGACGAGCATTTCCTAACCCAACATGAGACATTTAATGTTGTTTTTAACTCTTTGACTGACATTAAACATGAAGGAATCGAATTCCTGTGGAGATCATGGAGATCATGGAATCGTTACAGGGGATGTTTGGCCAACCAGCCACCAATCTCAAGCATGATGCTTTGAAGTCCATTTTTAATGCCCGTATACCTTAGGGGGCGTCTGCTAGGAAACATGTCCTTGATAAGATGGTCTACTTTAACGTGGCATAAATGAATGGCATTGTCATAGACGAAGCCGATCAAATTAGCTTTATACTTGAGACTCTCCAAAAAGTTATCTCTAGTTCTGCAGTAATGCGGTTATGAATAAGATTTAGTACAACCTTACCACTCTCCTAAACAGGCTGCAGACTTATAAGTCTCTAATGAAAGTCAAGAGAAATGTCGGGGAGGAAAACGTTGTCACTTCCTAAAAAAAATTCCACAGAGGTTCCATCCTTGGGACCAAGTCAATGCTTTCTTCCTCATCCTCAAAGAAGTGGAAGAAGACGAAGAGTGGAAAAGGAAAGAATAAAGCTAATCCACTCGCTGCCACCTAGAAAGGGAAAAAGGTCGAGGTTGCAAAAGGAAATTGTTTCCATTACAACCAGGATAGACATTGGAAGAGGAATTGCCCAGTTTATTTGGCCGAGAAAAAGAAAAAGAAAGAAGATAAATATGATTTACCTATTCTAGAAACATGCTTAGTGGAACATGATAACAATGCCTTGATATTTGATTCAGAAGCCACTAACCATATTTACACTTCTTTACAGGAACGTAGTTTCTAGAGGCAACTAGAGGCTGAAGAGATGACACTTAGGGTAAGAACAAGGAATATCATCTCAACTGTAGCAGTAGAGAGCATCAAATTACTTTTTTATTCCAAATTCATATTGTTAGACAATGTGTATTTTGTTCAAAAAATTAAAAGGAATTTGATTTCTATCTCTTGTTTGCTTGAACATTCATATAATATATTGTTTATTCGTGATAAAGCGTTTGTCTCGAAAAATGGTGTTGAAATATGTTCAGCAACAAATGAAAGTAACTTATATGTACTAAGATCTTTAGTATCTAAAATGCTTCATAATGTTGAAATGTTCAACATTACAACTAGCCAAAACAAAAGAAGGAAAGTTTCTCCAAAAGAAAACGCTCATCTTTGGCATCTAAGACTAAGTCACATTAATCTCAATAGGACTGAGAGATTGGCTAAGAATGGACTTCTAAATGAGTTAGAAGAAAATTCTTTACCGGTATGTGAATCTTATCTAGAAGGAAAAATGACGAAAAGACCTTTTATTGGAAAAGGTTATAGAGCCAAAGAACCCTTCGAGCTTATACGTTCAGACCTTTGTGGTCCGATAAATGTTAAAGCAAGGAGAGGTTTTGAATATTTTTTCACTTTCATTGACAATTATTCTAGATACGGGTACGTTTATCTAATGAAACACAAGTCTGATACATTTGAAAAGTTAAAGGAGTATGAGGATGAGGTTGAGAATTTGTTAGGTAAAAGGATAAAAAAACTTCGATCAGATCGAGGTGAAGAGTACATGGATGTAGGATTCTAGAACTATATGATAGAACATGGAATCACATCTCAATTCTCAACATCCGGTACACCTCAACATAATGGTGTATCAGAAAGGAGAAATAGAACCCTTTTAGACATGGTTCGTTCCATGATGAGTTATACTTCTCTTCCCATCTCATTCTGGGGTTATGCAGTGGAGACTACAACATACCTTTTGAACCAAGTTCTATCAAAGAGTGTTTTTGAAAAACCTTTTGAGTTATGGGGAGGTCGTAAAAGTATTTACGACATCTCAAGATTCAGGGGTGTCCAACACACGTGCTTGTGGAAAACTCGAAAAAATTGGAACCGCCTTCAAAATTATGCCTATTTGTAGGCTATTCCAAGGAAACGATAGATGGTTTGTTTTTTGATCCAAAAGAGAATAAGGTATTTGTATCGAAAAATGAAACTTTTTTTTTGGAGGAAAACCACATTATGGAGCATAAATCACGAAATATGATTGTATTGAATGAACTCACCAAAGCCACACTAAAACTTCAACAAAAGTTGTTGAAGAAGAAAACAATTCAACAAGAGTTGTTGATATTGCTTCATCAAGTCAAACACATCCTGATCAAGAGTTGAGGGGGTCTCAACGTAGTGGGAAGGTTAGAACTGAACCCACTCGCTATTTGGGTTTAACAAAAACTTAAAGTATCATATAAGATGATAACATTGAGGATCCATTGTCTTACAAGAAAACAATGGAAGATGTTGACAAGGATGAATGGATTAAAGCCATGAATCACGAAATAGAGTCTATGTACTCCAATTATGTCTGGAAACTTGTAGACCAATCTGAGGAGGAAAAATAGGTTTCAAGTGGATTTACAAGAGGAAAAGAGGTGTAGATGGAAAGATACAAACCTTTAAAGTTAGATTAGGAGTAAAGTGTGATATCCAAGTTGAGGGGGTGGACTATGAAGAAACCTTTTCACCTGTTGCTATGATAAAATCTACCCGGATTCTCTTGTCTATTGCCACATATTATGACTATGAGATATAGCAAATGGACATCAAGACTTCCTTTTTGAATGGTAATCTAGAGATAATCTACATGACTCAACCAGAAGGATTCATAGTACAAGGTCAAGAGTAAAAAGTTTGCAAGCAAAATCAATCCATCAATTTGAATAGGGATTATGAATATGCCCTTATCTTAGCCTAATCTGTTTGATTGATGGATTGAAACAGACATCTCGATCTTGGGAATATGTGGTTTAACGCTGTAGTCAAAACCTATGGCTTTAATCAAAATGTTGATGAACCTTGTGTTTACAAGAAGATCATTATTGGTTTAATAGCATTCTTGGTGTTGTATGTGGATGATATCTTACTCATTGGGAATAATGTTGGTTTTAACCAAAATTAAGTAATGGTTAGCTGCTCAATTCCAAATGAAAGATTTGGGTGAAATATTATAGGGATCCAAATCATAAGGGATCGTAAGAACAAAATGCTAGCCTTGTCTGAAGCATCATATATTGACAAAATGTTAATCAAGTATTCGATGCAGAATTTTAAGAAAGGTTTATTACCTTTTAGGTATGGAATTATTATGTCTAAGAAATAGTGTCCTAAGAAACCTCAAGAGGTTAAGAAGATGAGATATATTCCTTTTGCATTTGCGGTAGGTAGCCTTATGTATGCCATGTTGTGTACTAGGCCCGATATCTGCCATGTAGTGAAAGTTGTCAGTAATATCAGTCCAATCCAGGATTTAGATCATTGGATAGAGGTTAAAGCTATTCTCAAGTATCTTAGAAGAACGAGACACTATATGTTTGTGTATGGTGTTAAGGATTAGATCTTTACATGATACACTTGAAGAAACTCTAATTATAGAAGACCTATGAGCGGAAACGAATCGTTCCAAACTCCATTGTGAAAAAACTCAAACATTTACGATCATACATAAACAATTATGTATTAAAGATAAATTACAACATGCTTCTTGAAATTAAATACAAAAGATGAAAGAAACAATATCTTTGAAGAACTCTTTTTTCACGTATTTCCCTCGATCAAACTCGAACGCAACGATCAACTCGAACTCCCTCAAACACCAGCAACGAGTTAAACTCGATCCTCGAATAATCGGACACCACCACAATATTGCCTTGGTATTCTCGTGTGAGAATCCAAAAGTTGTGGGCTCTGGCTTATTTTGGATAGAGGGAAGGATTGGAGTAAACAATCGAGTAAGAGACAGAAGTATCGTGTAGAAGTAGGAAGCCTATCGCATAGACTCGATACTTGGTTGTTTAGAAAAAAAATACTATTGTATAGTAAACTCGATCCTTATCATGTAGTCATTTGATGGTTAATTTGATAACACATTGTCATAGAATGATTTGACAAACTATTTTTCATTTTATCCCACTTAGCCATAATAACTAAATAACCACCCACTAAGGCCAGTTATTGAGAAAAATAAATATCAATTATCATATAATTAATAAATTATAAATAAATACAATAACTAACTTATCATATTATATTTATAACCTATAGTTTTAATATTGCATCATATGTAACATATAAACCATAATTCTTTTTCTATTTTATGGCATTTAATATAAATCATATTTATATTAATTTCTCCAATCAAATAATAATCTATCAAATACATTATATCAATTATATCATATATAACTGAATTAATTTAATTATACCATATATAATCAAATTTCCTCTTGTTAATTTGAACATTTTAAACTAACCCAAAAACTTATTCTCAACTTGAATCCATTGAGCTACCAAGGGGACCTTATGGACCTGTAGCTTGAAGCTCCAACGGTATGTGAATAACTGACTAAACTCTTTAATCACAATATCCACAATCCGTTATTTGTTGGGCGCTCCACTAAAGACTGACAACTGCACTCTTTGCACTATAGATATATTTCTATATCCATTAGATATAACCAATCAACAGTACGATGACCCTTCACAAATCGCTCGTAATCACAACTGGGCTAAATTATTGTTTTGCCCCTGTAGTTACATCTAACTCCTTAAATACCACTGATTCCTCTAATGAATAATAGATCATAGTCCCACTGTGACTAAACCCCTCTCGAGCCAAGAGAGGGTGTGGCGTTATATCTGTCTCTTATACACATCTAGATGTGTATAAGAGACAGCCACTGATTCCTCTAATGAATAATAGATCATAGTCCCACTGTGACTAAACCCCTCTCGAGCCAAGAGAGGGTGTGGCCTGTCTCTTATACACATCTAGATGTGTATAAGAGACAGACTTACCCCTGCTTCGGGGAAAGAGTGAATTTCATCTTATGTAGCTGAGTTCCCAGCTCCCCAATTAGACGAATCCTCAAAATGGTAGACTTATTGAGTCGGCGATCTGGCCACTCTCACCCATGCAAATCAAAAGACCACCTCATAAGCAGGAGTTCGCAACTTACTTAAGATTAAGGCCATGTTACCTACGATCATCCTAGTGAAATGAAAGTCTCAATTATGAACGGCGTTATATAACGAGACTAAACATTTTGTGGTCCGGTCTTATACAAACTCCTTTGTATAGAATATCCCCGCTTACATGTTTAATACACGAATGATCAGAATCAGATCATTTGTAGCACTTTACAACATTTGTAACACCTACAAAGCGGGCCATACTCGTAGTGTCACAAGGATAAAGTATCCCTCCTTATCCATATACTACAGATCATTTAGGTTATCACCTAAAGCACGATCCACTTGTATGTCTCCACATACATGCTTAAGTTACAACAATAACCATGGATCTTATTTTATTGGTTTGTGGTTAATGCAACTAAATATCAAATATTTCATAGACTGAAGTGAATAAAATATCATATATTATAAATCACAAAGTGTTTTTTCATATAAGTGTTTACAAACTATAGAACCCTATGAAATTTAAGGCATCAACCCCAACAATCGCTGACTCATCCTAAAGCTAGTGGAGTGTACAAGATAATCAAACTACAAGTACACAAAACAATAAACTGAGGCACAAACGCCCAGTACAAGATCTCCGCTTGCCTTAGTACAGCCTTGGTCTGTCCTCTGTAGGTGACCCTCAAACACTATAGATGTGAGGGCCTTCGTAACCAAATCAGCAATGTTGTGCTCCGAAGCTATCTTCATGACAATCACGTCCCCTCGATGCACAATCTCTCGGATGAGATGGTATTTCCACTCAACGTGCTTGCTGCACTTATGACTCCGAGGCTCACGAGAATTCGCCACAACACTACTATTATCACAATAAAGGGTGATGGGCTTAGACATGTTAGGAACAACTTCCAGATCAGTCAGGAACTTTATGAGCCAAACGGCTTCCTTAACATCTTCACAAGCCGCTACATACTCGGCCTCCATGGTGGATTCTGCGATGCACCCCTGCTTAGTGCTTCACCAAACTACAGCCTCTCCGTTAAAAGTGAACACTGATCCTGACGTGGATTTCCTAGAATCCCTATCAGTCTGAAAATCAGAGTCAGTTTATCCTGTAAGGATCAAATCCTTAAAACCATACATAAGCATGTAGTCCCTTATTCTCCGAAGATACTTGAGAATGTTCTTGACGGCTGGCCAATGACTAGGTCCTAGATTAGACTAATATCTACTGACTATCCCCACAATATAGCAGATGTCAGATCCAGTACATAACATCGCATACATCAAATTGCCCACGACAGATGCATAGGGGATCCGTTTTATTTCCTCAATCTCTTGAAGTGTCTTAGGATACTGTTCCTTAGACAATGTAACTACGTGCCTGAAAGGCAATAGGCCCCTCTTGAAGTTCTGGATCAAATACTTGATCAATATCTTGTCAATGTACGATGCCTGAGACAGTGCTAGCATTTTGTTCTTTCGATCCCAAAAGATCTGAATCCCAAGAACAAACTGAGAATCTCCCAAATCTTTCATTTGGAATTGGGTCGCTAGCCAATTCTTAACTGAAGTCAGTAAGCCTATGTCATTCCCAAGGAGTAGGATATCGTCTACATACAACACTAGGAAAACTAATAAAGTGTTGATGATTTTCTTGTAGACACAAGGTCATCAACATTTTGGTCAAAGCCATAAGATTTGATCACAGTATCAAACCTTATGTTCCAAGCTCGAGATGTCTGTTTCAGTCCATAAATGGACCGATTCAACTTACAAACCTTTTGCTTTTGAGCTGGGGCTATGAATCCCTCGGGTTGCACCATATAAATGGTCTCCTCAAGATTGCTATTCAGAAAAGCAATCTTGACATCCATTTACCATATCTTATAGCCATAATATGAGGCGATGGATAGAAGGATGTGAATAGACTTCAGCATGGCAACAGGCGAGAAAGTCTCTGCATAGTCGACTACCTCTACCTGGGTATAACCCTTTGCCACCAGTCTAGCCTTGAAGGTTTGCACCTTCCCATCAGCACCCTGTTTCCTCTTGCAGATCCATTTACAACCTATAGGTTTAACCCCATCAGGTTGATCTACAAGATCCCAAACTGAGTTAAAGTACATAGACTCCATCTCGAGATCCATGGCTTTGACCCATTCATCTCTGTCAACATCTTCTATTACCTTCTTGTAAGACAATGGATCTTTAACCTCACCATCAACTACCATTGCTAAGATGTCAGTTAAACCCATATAGCGAATAGGTGGGTTCGCAACCCTTCCACTACGTCGAGGTTCCCTCAACTCTTGAGGTGGATTTGTCCTACAAGATGAATCCAACTCTTATTGAGGTAGCAGGCTTTTCAACAACTCTTGTTGAAGTTTCAGTAGTTTCTTTGGAAAGCTTATTCAACACGATTTTACTTCTAGGTTTGTGCTCCATTATATGATTATCCTCAAGAAAAGTAGCATTTGTCGATACAAACACTTTGTTTTCCTTAAGATCATAAAAGTAAATTCCTCACATCCCTTTGGGATAGCTTACAAATAGGCACAACCTCGACCGTGGCTCCAGTTTCTTAGGATTAGCCTCAAGCACATGTGCTGGGTAACCCCATATGCGAAAATGACGCAAACTAGCTTTATGACCATTCCACAACTTCAAAGGTGTTCTGACAACACTTTTGGAGGGAACACAGTTCAGGATGTAAGCTACAGTCTCTACTGCAAAACCCCAAAATAAGTTAGGTAAGGAAGCGTAACTCATCATCGACCGAACCACGTCCAACAAGGTTCGATTTTTTCTTTCCGATACACCATTTTGTTGAGGAGTACCAGGTGCTGAGAGTTGGGAAACTATTCCATGTTCCATCATATAGTTCTGGAACTTAGAATCCAAAAAGTCTCCACCTCGATTAGATCAAAGCGTTTTAATCATTTTACTTAATGCATTTTCAACTTCAGCCTTGAAATCTTTGAACTTTTCAAAGGATTTAGACTTATGTTGCATTAAATAAACGTACCCATACCTCGAATAATCATCAGTAAAAGTAATGAAGTATTCATAGCCACCTCTGGCTCGTACATTCATCGGACCACAAAGGTCTGAATGCACTAGCTCTAAAGGCTCTTTGGCCCTATAACCTTTTCTAGTAGAAGGTCTTTTAGTCATTTTGCCTTCAAGGCATGACTCGCACACAGCTAAAGAATTTTCTTCTAACTTGCTTAGAAGTCCATTCTTCACCAAGCTCTCAATCATATTGAGATTAATGTGCTCTAAACATAGGTGCCAAAATTGGGCATTTTCTTTAGAAGAAACATTAAGTTGTTTCTTTTGAGTTACGACAGTTTTAAACTGTTGGATTGACACCACCACGCAGCGGAAGAGTTCAGGATCCATAAGCATTCTATTCATTAATTTTGGTTGAAAAGAAACATGCTAAAACAGAGTATAATGGCTTTCAAGAACATACCTTGGCCGAACCAACGAAATCTCCATTTTCAGCTGCAAAATCCTCCGAATCCTTGTGTAGACTACCACAAGATTTTTCCTACTATCCTTTTGGTGCTCTGGATTGAGTTGTGGGACTCAAAATAAGCTGGAATCAAAGAGAATATGGAAAAAACTCACTAAACCAACCCATTGAAGAACACCTTCTTCATCCGAATTTTTCAGTAAAAAAAACAGTCGGTTCCTCATCCATTTTTTCACTCCAATCTCTTTAATATATTGCAGATTATCATGCAAAGAGATGTGCTGCATGGGATGCAGCTCATGCTTGGAGTAAACCAAAGAAGAGGTGGTGGGTTCCTTGTAAGCTAGTTGAAGATAAACTTTGAAAAACCCATTTTTCAAGTTTGTGTAATTTTTCAATTTCCATAAATCCAAAATTGATTTTAAAATCATATTTTATTACTAAAATCAAAATTTATTAATTTTACTAATTAATTTCATAAATTAATTTTGTAATAAAATTAATAAATAATTGTTTAAACAATTTAAATAATTCTAATTAATTTAATATCCAATATTAAATTAATTTTTACACAAATTCATCTTCATATATTTAAATCATATTTAAATATATATTCTCCAATTCCGTTTGATTATAATTTGAACGTTTCAAATTAACTTATCACAATACTCTAGAGCTAATTCATTTCCGAGCTAGTAGGGGGACCATATGGATCTACAGATCATAGGCTCCAACGATCTGAGATTAATCGACTAAACTCATTTGAACAACCTCTCTACTTTCCCTAAAGTGGGTAGGAGTGAATTTTCTCTAGCACCCTATATCTCCAGCTATCTATCCAGTCTTACCCCTGAAATGGCAGCATATTGAGCCGGGGCTGTTAAGTCAACCCTCACCTATGCAAATCTAAGGGCACTCCCAGATAAATAGGAGTTCATAGTTAGCTCAGGATTAAGGTCAAGTTACCTAGGTCATCACTTTGAAATAGTCAGTCTTAAACAGTAAACAACATTATAAAGTAAGAGTGACTCATTTCGTGATCCGATCTTGTACAAACTCTTTTGCACAAGGACACCCCCACTCCTCATGTCCAACATGAATGAATTAGGATCACTTCGTTTGTAGCATTTTACAACTCTTTGTAACAACTACAAAGCAGGCCGTATCCAATATTATTACCAGAATAAGGTACCCAACCTTATCCATGTACTATAGATCATTTTGACTATTTACTCGAATCTGATCCACCTTTATGTCTCTACATAAAGTTCAAGTACTCATCCAATAGTCAAGAGACTTTTAGGTTTATTGGATTTCTATTCAAGCAATAGATCTATTTAATAACACCTTTATTGAATTTTCAGAATAAGCTCCTTTGTTTCATACCACGAGTTTTAGGACATAAAACCCAACAAACTCCCACTTGGACTAAAACTCCAGTGGTAACTTATACATCCGATATATAAGACTGAGTTTCTGAGTTTTATAGAGAAATACAATAAACTAGGGCATCCCATACCCATCTTTTACTATTCGGTATCTTTATACCCGATATTTCTCCCACATGCCCTAGGTTATCTGGTATTCCTAGTCCTACTAGGTAATTCTCAAACACTTTAGCCGAAAGAATTATTGTAAAGATTTTAGTATACAATAGGCTTTAGATAAAACTATAAGGGGATTGCATCTTAATCTCAATAATGGCCAGGAAGCTTACTTTCCTCCCACTATATTGAGGTACTCTCAACTCTTTGAACAAGATGCATCTAACCTGTCTCAACAACTCTTTGTTAACAGTCAGATATAGAAATCTTTAAACTTTCTATACTTTGATCTAGCCATTTAGATATTTGAATATCTACAAATGACATTTAACAATTTGATTCTCAAAAGAGGTTGCTAGAACAACATAATTTTTGAAAATGAACATTTCATTTATCCCAAAAATATATACAATTTGTTCTATACAAGTTTCAACAATTAAAAACAAGTAGCAACTTCTCCCACTGGATGAGCTGAGCAAATGGTCCCAGGGTCAAGTTAGCCTTGTTACCTTTTTTCTGCTCTATTTTCGACAAGATATTGAGGACAGTGTCTCCTCCAGTTCCCTTTCTTTGTTGCAGTGGAAACATTTTCCTTTGCAACACTATCTTTGCCTTTCAATTTAGTAGGCTTCTTCTTCCCTTTCCCTTTGCCTTTCTTCACAAGAATACTCTTACTCTTTGAAGAGGAGGTAACATCAGGCTTGGAGGACATTCTTCACTTCTCGGCAGTTGTAACATTTACTTCTGACATCAGACCCTTTGTTTTCAATATTGTCTGGTAAGCCTGTAGCTCATTGAGTAGAGTAGTCAAATTTTATTCATTAATGCATTCAAAATTGCAGAAAACTCTTCAGAAGAAATTCTAGAATAAAACCAACTTGACTTCTCTCGTTCATGACAAAACTGTTTACTTCTGCCATATTAAAGTGGACTATCATGTCCAAGACATGTTCATAAACATTGGTCCCCCACTTTGATGCGACTGTTGTAAACGTACTTAATGGCGTCTCTCGCAGAGATTCCATAATCTCTTTGGCAGTACTCATATCCTCATGCTTCTTTTGTCAACACATCAGATAAGCTGGCGAGGATATAAGCACAGGCTATATCATTAGCCTTGACCCATCTGTCATATACATCCCGAACATTTCAGTTTGTGTTAGAGCTAGGAATGAGAGGACAGTCCTCAGTTAAGAAAAACCACAAATTTTCTATTATAAGTATCGTGTTCAAATTTGATTTCTAATTCACATACTTATCCCCAATGAATTTATCTGACGGCAATACTTGTATTAATGAACTTGTCATTTTGAAATTTAATATCCAATCAAGTTTTAGCAATTTTAATAATTTATCCAATATTATTCTTTTGCAACGATACTACATCAAGACATTATTGACTAAATACTACCTCCAGAATAACTCATATTCCGATTGTCATTTAGGTATCGCTTTTGGTCAGACATTATTAACAATTAATAATTCTGTAAGTGTAGACCCGCTATTTTCGGACGTCAGAGGCCACTAATGACCAAAGAAATCCTATCCATTTCTGGAGTTTGAGTTGTTTTGAATCCTATGTTACAACCCTCCGAGGGGATAGCCGTCGTTAAACGACTAGCAAAGGGCCGCTTAAAGCTAACCAGCAGGCGAAACATAGGAATCTCACAGTCCAAACTAACGGAAGAGACTGCAAGATATGTTGACGCATTTCTTTCACCCACTTACTATGAACTACTTCCTCTGTTCACCTTGATATTGACTCATATAAAACACTTTTCGAAGGGAGGTCACTTCCAGGGTGACACGAAATGTCATATGAATCTCACGGTGTGAACTATATGGAGACGTGGCAGTTGAAATCATACATTGGATTTCTGTTCGAACAACTTCCCCTTATTCACCCAAATCTAAATTTAAGCTAAAAAATACTTTCTGAAGGGAGGTCACTTCCAGGGTGACACGAAATACCTCTTAAATCCAGACTGTGAACTCTTAGGGACGCGAGAGCTAAGAATAACATACCGTGTATTAATCCCCCGTTGAAGTTTTCTAATAACTCTATCATATAGAAGTTATTCACTACCATTGAAGTGTTCTAACATTTGGATAACTTTATACTTAGGTTCTTATCCGGCTAAATAAAAATAACTGTAAGTCTATGTGGTTTATCCAAGTATAACTCTTATAAATGGACTTAAACCTACGATGTCTAGGTGATAAACGCTTTTATTACCACACATCGCTCACGAATACCCATAAAATTGGTTACCAACGCTTAATTATTCGACAATAATCCCCAGGTAGGAGGTGTTCCGTAGACCGTCAACTTAAATACCCTCAACCTTCGACAGGATTATATACCGGTTGAGTTTGTAACCCTAGTTTTACAAGTTTAATGACCTATTTTAACTAATTAAAATAAGTGGTTAACCTACGTGAGCATGCAGCTGTTCTTCGTTATGGATTTTAAATGTCTAACCCAATTTTATAACAGATTATAAAATTTTAGACATGCTAAACATCCACAAACATACAAGCATTCAATATCTAATATAACACTTATATTAAATACAAGAAACCCTAACATGCATACTATATATTATAACAAATTATAATATACTTTCAATGCATGTTGCATGCTTCCTATGGTAGGATTTTAAATCTAAATGACATACTATATGCACATACAAGATCTATTTAATTATAACATACATCTAGTTCATAAATAATTAAACATATACTGATATGGTTTTGGTTTTGGCAAAAACAAGCAAACAAAAGCCTAACTTATTACAAAAATAGCTTCAACACTGCTCGAACCGCTTGAACCAGACCGAACCAGCAGAGTCTGAACCGGACCAACCACAAACCATTTAAGCTGAACCAGACCAAACCTCAAGAGAACCGATCGAACTGGCTTCTCTTGCTCTCGCCCAAAATCTTGCTAAGTCTGATCGTTTAGCATTGACGACCATCGTCATGCGTTTGACTTGATCGTTTAGCAACCAACACCTATCGTTTAACAATTTTCACCTTCTATCGTATAGTGTTATTGTCTAGCATCGGAGGAGGCTACACGATCGCTTAGTGTCAAACACTATCGCATAGCTCCATCGTTTAGCTCAAACAATTTACTACACAATCGTTTAGCTCCCATCGTTTAGTGCCACGTCTTGATCGTTTAGCGCGCGCCTGAGGTAAGTGATCGCCTAGTGCTATCGCATAGCAATCAACGCATTGCTCAGCTGCCATTCATAGGTAAATGATCGTGTAAGCGATCGTTCAGCTCCATCACATAACTCTTCACCACATCGCTTAGCTTCCGATCAAAGGTAAACGATCGTGTAAGCGATCGCTCAGCGTCATCGCATAGCTCTTCACTGCATCGCTTAGCTCCAACCCGAAGCTACACGATCGTGTAGTGCCATCGCATAGCAAAACAACGCATCGCTTAACACTTGAGGTAGGCGATCATCTAGTGCACAACACCTAAATGATTAACCCGAAACTACATGATCATTTAGCTTTTCCTTTATATCGTCTAACGTATGAAGCTAAACAACAATATAAACAGAGGCTGATCATCTGGAATCTGCAACTCGGCCCCTTCGCTTGTTTCTTCGAATTATAGCTTAATTTCAACTCTAATAACTTCAAATAAATTACAGACTCTTGGGAAGACATTAAAGCTCATCAAACAAGAGCCAACTATAAATTTAACTGGGAAATCAAAGAGAAATTAAAGGCCAAAACTCAGAAAACCATATCGTTACAGCAATTTCATATTTTCATAGAAAACATCCACCAAACCAGAATTAATCTAAATTGAATGCTTATAAGATGCTCTGATACCAATTGTTGGATCGACACCATCACGCAGCAGAAGAGTTCAGGATCTATAAGCATTCTAATTCATTAATTTTGATTGAAAAGAAACATGTAAAACAGAGTATAATGGCTTTCAAGAACATACCTTGGCCAAACCAACGAAATCTCCATTTCCAGTTGCAAAATCCTCTGAATCCTTGTGTAGACTACCACAAGATCTTCCCTACTATCCTCTTGGTGCTCTGGATTGAGTTGTGGGACTCAAAATAAGCTGAAATCAAAGGGAATATGGAAAAAGCTCACTGAACAAACCCATTGAAGAACACCTTCTTCATCCGAATTTTTCAGCAAAAAAAAAAAAAAAAAGTCAGTTCCTTATCCCTTTCTTCACTCAATATATTCAATATATTGCAGATTATCATGCAAATAGATGTGCTGCATGGGTTGCAGCTCATGCTTGGAGTAAACCAAAGAAGAGGTGGTGGGTTCCTTGTAAGCTAGTTGAAGATGAACTTTGAAAAACTCAATTTTCAAGTTTGTGTAATTTTTCAATTTCCAAAAATCCAAAATTGATTTTAAAATCATATTTTATTTCTAAAATAAAAATTTATTAATTTTACAAATTAATTTCATAAATTAATTTTTTAATAAAATTAATAAATAATTATTTAAACAATTTAAATAATTCTAATTAATTTAATATCCAATATTAAATTAATTTTTACATAAATTCATCTTCATATATTTAAATATATTTTAACATATATTCTCCAATTTCATTTGATTCTAATTTGAACATTTCAAATTAACTTATCACACTACTCTAGAGCTAATCCATTTTCGAGCTAGTAGGGGGACCACATGGACCTACAAACCATGGGCTCCAACGATCCAAGATTAATCGACTAAACTCATTAGACCGATCTAACCCCCATTCATTAACTAATGGGTCACTCCATTAAAGCTCATAGTTGAACTCCCCTCACTATAGATATATTATGTCCACTCGATATAACCATCATTAGTAAGTTAACCCTTCACAGGTTGTTCGTAATAACGGCGGGGTCAAATCTCTGTTTTACCCCCTAAAGTACCTCTTGTTCCTTAAGTCCCCACTGATCCCCTAATGAACAATTGTTTTGTGATCCAATCACAAAACCGAGTCCCTTTCATACCAAATGAGAGGGCAGGATCCCTTGTTCATTCCCTAGAATCAGCACTTAAGGGAACAACCTCTCTACTATCTCTAAAGTGGGTAGGAGTGAATTCCCTTTAGCACCCTATGTCCCCAGCTATCTATCCAGTCTTACCCTTGAAATGGCAGTCATATT
Organism: Benincasa hispida; assembly: GCF_009727055.1. Taxonomy (NCBI): domain Eukaryota; kingdom Viridiplantae; phylum Streptophyta; class Magnoliopsida; order Cucurbitales; family Cucurbitaceae; genus Benincasa; species Benincasa hispida. The sequence continues at coordinate 43,103,672 of NC_052352.1, forward strand.
GAGCCGGCGCTGTTGAGCCAACCTTCACCTATGCAAATCTAAAGGCAATCCTAGATAAACAGGAGTTCATAGTTAGCTCAAGATTAAGGTTAAGTTACCTAGGTCATCGCTTTGAAATAGTCAGTCTTAAACAGTAAACAGTGTTATAAAGTAAGAGTGACTCATTTCGTGGTCCGATCTTATACAAACTCTTTTGCACAAGGACATCCGCACTCCTCATGTCCAACATGAATGAATTAGGATCACTTCGTTTGTAGCACTTTACAACTCCTTGTAACAACTACAGAGCACGCCGTATCCAATAGTGTTACCAGAATATGGTACCAAACCTTATCCATGTACTATAGATCATTTTGACTATTTACTCGAACCTGATCCACCTTTATGTCTCCACATAAAGTTAAGGTACTCATCCAATAGTCAAGGGACTTTTAGGTTTATTGGATTTCTATTCAAGTAATAGATCTATTCAATAACACATTTATTGAATTTTCAGAATAAGCTCCATTGTTTACATACCACGAGTTTTAGGACATAAAACCCAACATAAACATCTCTATGTTATGGAGGGAATTTGTTGCTAACGACCTTAGCACATACAAATTATTTTCCAGTTGAGCCGAATATATATCAACACCATTTTTCATAATAAACATTCTATTAACAGAAAAATTAAGTATATAATTACATTCAAGCAAACACTTTACAGAAATTAAGTTCCTCTTTATCTCGGGAATTACATAAACAATTCAGAATGATAAACATATTTTGTACAATCAACCGGAGACCTCCCACAGCAACAGCTGAGACGACATGCCCGGTTACAACACGCATCATCATCTCACCAGCACTAAGCTGCCGCCAGGAACTAATTCCTTGAAATGAAGAAGAAACATGGTTAGTGGCCTTAGAGTCAATAATTCAGGCAAAATCATCATTTTCCACTAAACAAATTTCTAAAACTAGTAAATCGTATTTACCTTGTTTGGCCTTCTTCTTCCCAGCCAAATAACAAGGGCAGTTCCGCTTCCAGTGACCATCCTAGTTGTAGTGGAAACATTTTTTCTTGTCAACCTTACTGGTTGCCTACCCCGTGGAGCAGTAGGTTGTGGGTTAGCAGGCGCCTTCCCCTTACGACCCTTCTTCTTCTTCCACTTACTGTTGCTGGAAAAAGAAGATGCAAACTTAGTTCCTGAGGTCGAACCTTTATGGAACTTCTTGGATGATGAATCAACATTTGCCTCACCAACCTTCTTTTCCTTACTTTTCAGCAAAGATCGAAAAGTCTACTACTCATTGAGTAGAGTTGTAAGGTTGTAATCAACCCTATTTAGAATAACGTGGCTTACGAAATGAATAAAGATTTCTAGTAACGACTCCATAATAATGCTAACCTGGTTGGCTTCATCGATGCTCAACCCGTTCATCTCCGCTGCGTTGAAGTGGACTATCATGTTCAGAACATGTTCACGAATAGATGTTCCCTCCTTCATCTTGGAGTTGAAGATGTACTTAAGAGTGTCATGCCTAAGTTGCGCGGACGGTTGTCTGAACAATCCCCCCAGGGACTCCATGATCTCACGTACAGTGATCATGGACTCATGCTTCTTGGCCAAAATGTCGTTAAGGCTGGGATATACGCTCGGGTCTTTTCGTTCGCCTGTGTCCAACACTTGTATGCCTCTCGAAAATTTGAAGCAATGTTAGGTGGTGGAATAGAAGGACACTCCTCCATAAGGACGAACCTTAAGTCATCGATGATAAGTATCGTGTTTATGGTATTCTTTCAATTAGCATAATTCTCGCCAGTCAGTTTATCGGCGGCTAAAAGTGATAAAATAGCTATAGCCATAATTAAAGTTGTTGAAAAATGAACAAACTTAATAAGTATACTTGCACTAAACCACTTTTAATACCAATTAAGTTTTAGCAAAATAGTTCTATTATACCCTAAGTGACATCTATTTTGCAATGATGCTCCAGTGAGACAGGACAAAAGTCACCGTAGGGTGATTAAGTGCCCATTCCCTGGAATGAGACAATCTTAATCATTAGACAGAAACAACTCCTTGTAACTAAATTTAACAGTCACCATTGTTTGATCCCAAATTTGTTAACATCTTTAAAAATTCTGTGTAAGTGTAATTCCTCATTTTAGGCCCTAGAGTCCCGCCCTAATGCGTCAACCGTAGGGAAAAACAGATTAGGACAAGAGACTAAAGCAACCCTATCCATTTCTGGAGATCAAGTAAAGAGTTATGCAAATATAACCATCTTTTAGGGGGACACTCCCAGGGTGCCTCGAGGCAATGCACTAAAACTTTATCTAACATAATGAGAGAGACCGAGGGATATGTTGTCACACGTCTCACTCCCACTTACTATGAACATTCTCTCCATTCACCTTGGTATTGACCTACCCAAATACCGTCCTTTAGAGGGACACTCCTAGGATGCCTCGAGGCCGAGGATAGATCTCACGGTGTGAATTATTTAGGTAGAAACGTGTAGAAGTAAAGTGAAGTATCATATACCCCAATTACCTCCCACTGAATGTTCTACCTAGGGATTCATTAACTAAGTAAATCTGGCTACTGATTTCAACTAAGTGGTTGTTTAATTTGCTAAAAAACAACACTTGCTTTTGATGATTAAACAATTTTGATTCAAGTACTATTAAACACTTTAACAGACTTTCATCAAATTTGTATGCATGTAACAAATCTATCTAATTCACCTTTCTAGGTAGGTTCCCAGGTAGGGGTGCGACGCTTCTATCGACTTGATTACCCCAGCCTAGCCATAACCAACCTTAGCCAAAAGGTCCCTTATAGATACAATTATTACATATTTAATATTTTATTAGTCAATTTAATCCTATTAAATCGAATTAAAAGATTAAACTTAGGTTTCTAATCTTATTAGAAACGTGATCTTCGGTCTATCTCAATCATTTTAAAACTCTTTTAAAACATGATTAAAGCCTAAGTTTGCATGCAACTCTTTCTTATTGATTTTAATTCTAATTTCATTAATTATAACTCTTATAAAGAATGAAACAATTAAAACTATTCACATTGCTAAGCTAGACATTTATAACTTTTATAAATAAACCTAAGTGTCATGCTTCATGCAATGTTCATTCATTACTAATATATAACTTTTATATAACAAAATAATGAATGAAGCATAGATGCTAACATACATCCTTATATTATAACATTTATAATAAAGATGATGCATGAATATGCTTTAATGCATGCATATATTATAACTCTTATATTATATGATGCATTGACATGCTTTAAGTAATTTAATCATGCAAACTACTATATTATAACACTTATAATATAAAGATGATGCATGAATAAAATGCATAACCTATAATGGGTTTTAAAACTATATGACATACATTATGGCATATAAAATAAACATACATCTCATGCATATTTAATAAAAATTGATGGACCGGGATAATATGTCTCAAAACCATAATTAAAAGCTAAATTATTACAAAAGAATCGAGTCAATTGGTTCTAATAGGTGAACCAGGTCTTGAATTATCCGCCTTGAATCCTCATCACTTGACCGTGTAGCAAATCCTTCTGATTGTCGAGTAACATACATCGAGTATAAAAGATTGTGTAGCTAAGGATTGTGATGAACATGAAAGTCCACGCGATCGTACAACGCACTACGAGTAATGCATGCCATGTGATCGTGTAGCTAACAATTATGCTATGAGCATGATAGACTACACGATCGAGTAGCAAGCATCGAGTATCGTATACCAAGTGATCGTGTAGCTAGGGACTATGCGATGAGTATGATAGCCTACACGATCATTTAGCATACATGCCTTACATCGAATATCAAATACTCTGCGTCATTTACCTCGAGCGTCTACGCGATCATGTAGCCAACGCAACACGATTGAGTAAACTTTTTACTCGATTGCGTAGCATTAGTTATGTGGTCGTTTAGCAAATGCTATACGATCGAGTAGAACATTTCTACACGATCGCATAGCTAAATCTAAATGACCATTTAGCTTGAGCTACACGATGCGACCATTGATTCTTCTTCTCCCTCAAAGAGAACAACAACTCCTTGCGTCTGAAGCTTCTTCACGAATGACTCAAAAACAGAAAACGAATACAGACTCGATTGCAAGTTAATATGCCCAAAAACGCAGGGGAACTTACAAATTAACTTTTGTAAAAGTAAAGAAAGCTTTAAATAGAGACAATTATCCCATAAACATCCATCAACAACATCCACAAACACACTTAACACTTAAACGCATTGCATAATGTTAAAACCCACCAAAACTGTAAACAAAATTTAATACAACAATGGAATTTGGAAATCATAACAACCTGGCTTTAATACCAATTGAAGGAACTCTAATTACAGAGGACCTATGAGTGGAAGCAGATCTTTCAAACTCCATTGTGAAAGAACTCATACATTTATAGTCATACTAAGCAGATTATGCATTAAATCATAAATTACAACATGCTTTAAATTAAATACAAAGGATAAGGAGACAATACCTTTAAAGAACCCTTCTTTAAGTATATCCCTCGAAAGTTCATCAACGCGTCAACAGCATGAACGCAACGAGCAAGACAATCTCCCTCGAACAACAACGAGTAGAAATTCGATCCTCGAACAAACTAGACACTTCCACTAAATTACATTGGTATTCTTAGTGTGAGAATCCATGAGTGATAGGCTCTGGCTTATTTTGGTTTGAGGGAAGAGTTCAGAGTGGAGAAGGAAACGATCGAGTAAACGATGAATTATCGTGTAGAAGATGAAAGTCTATCGCATAGACTAGATACTCGGTCGTTTAGATAAGAGCACTATCATATAGTAAACTCGATGCTATCGTGTAGTCACTCAATATTTAATAATGTGAGCCGTGTGAGATTTTGAAATCAAATTTCATTTTATCTCAATTTGCCATAAAACCGTGCAACTACCACTAAGGGTGGTTAATGAGAAAAAAAATTAGTTATCAAATAATTAATAAATTATAAATAAATATGATAACTAGCTTATCATATTATATTTATAACCTATAGTTTTAATATTTCATCATATACAACATATAAACCATAGTCCTTTTCTCTATTTTATGGCATTTAATATATATAAATCATATTTATATTAAATTTAATAACTATGAATCTAATTCATAGAAATTATATTTGAATCATATTCAAATATTAGTTCCTCCAATCAAATAATAATGTATCAAATACATCATATCAATTATATAATATATAATTGAATTAACTTAATTATATCATATATAATCAAATCCCCTCCTATTAATTTGAACATTTCAAATTAACCAAAAAACTGATTCTCAATTTGAATCTATTGAGCTACCAAAGGGACCTTATAGACCTGTAGCTTTAAGCTCCAATGGTATGTGAATAATTGACTAAACTCTTTAATCACATCACCATCTGTTAACTGTCGGGCACTCCACTAAAGACCGACAATCGCACTCTTCGCACTACATATATATTTCTATGTCCATTGGATATAACCAATCAATAATACGATAACCCTTCAAAATCGCTCGTAAGTACAATTGGGCCAAATTACCGTTATGCCCCTATAGTCACATCTAACTCCTTAAGTACCACTGATTTCTTTAATGAACAATAGATCATAGTCCCACTATGACTAAACCTCTCTCGATCCAAGAGAGTGTGTGGCGCCACATTGTTCAAGCCCCGAAATCAGTTCTTAATGGAGCAATTTATCTATTTACCCTTGCTTCAAGGAAAAAGTGAATTCCATCTTGTATAGCTGACTTCCCAACTCCCCAATTAGACGAATCCCCAAAATGGTAGGCTTGTTGAGTCGGTGATCTAGCCACTCTCACCCATGCAAATCAAATGATCATCTTCATAGGTAAGAGTTCAAAACTCACTTAGGATTAAGGTCATGTTACCCATGGTCATCCTAATGAAATGAAAGTTTCAATTCTAAATGGTGTTATATAACGAGACTAAACATTTCATGATTCAGTCTTATACAAACTCCTTTGTATAGAATATCCCCGCTCGCATGTCTAATGCATGAATGATCAGGATCAGATCATTTGTAGCACTTTACAACATTTGTAACACACCTACAAAGCGGGCCATACTTGTAGTGTCACCAGGATAAAGCATCCCTCCTAATCCATATACTACAGACCATTTAGGTTATCACTTAAAACACAATCCACTTGTATGTCTCCACATACATGCTTAAGTTACAACAATAACCATGGATCTTAGTTTATTGGTTTGTGGTTAATGCAACTAAAATATCAAATATGTCATAGACTGAAGTGAATAAAATATCATATATTATAAATCACAAAGTATTTGTTCATACAAGTGTTTACAAACTACAGGACCCTACGAGATTTAGGATATCAACCCCAACAGTCTCTACATACTTGTTTAAATTATATAAAATAACCTCTGATCTTAGTTTATTGGATTGAGTATATGCTTATAAAATAACACTTACTTTATTAACAACAATATGTTTATGCAAAGTTTACAAACTACGAGATTACAAAGAGATTTAGGACACCAATTGTACATCCTACTTATAGTATTTGATGTTGTATGCTCCACTCCGTACATCCCACCCGCTTTAGGACAAGTGGGAGATTGTTGGAGTTAATGTCCTAAATCTCATATGTCTTGTATTTTGTAAATACAAACCACATATCTAATAAAATAAGAGGTATTTTATTGACGTTCAGATTGCATTAATTCAATCTAATAAACTAAGATCCAAGGTTATTTTATGAAACTTAAACATGTATGTGGAGACTTATAGGTGAATCATGTTTCAGTGATAACCTAAATGGTCTGTAGTAGATGGATAAGATTGGGTATCTTATCTTGGTAACACTATGAATACGACCCACTTTGTAGATGTTACAATTGTTGTAAAGTGCTACAAATGATCATATCCTGATCGTTCATGTGGATACATGCGAGCATGGATATTCTATACAAAGAGTTTGTATCAGACCGGACCACGAAATGAATAGTCTCTCTATATAACACCATTACTAGAAGAGACTTACATTTCACTTGAATAACCATAGGTGACTTGACCTTAATCTTGAGTGAGTTGTGAACTCCTGTTTATGATGACAATCCTTTGATTTACATGGGCAAAAGTGACCTTGTTAGTCAACTCAACAAGTTTACCATTTTAGGGATCTGTCCGAGTAGGGAGCTGGGAACACAACTACATAAGATGGAATTCACTCCTTCATGTCCTTAGGAAAAATAAATAAATTGCTCCCTTAATAGTTGATTTCGGATCTTAAACATTGAGGTCTCAACCTCTCACTGGCTCGAGGGGTGTTAGTTTATAGTTGGACTATAAATTGTTTGTTTATTAGAGAAATCAGTGGTACTTAAGAAGTTAGAGGTAACTACATGGGTAAAACGGTAATTTGACCCTACTGTAGTTATGAGTGATTTGTGAAGGGTCAATTCACTGTGATTATATCCGTGGACACATAATTATATCTACAATGTGAAGTGCAACTATCAATCTTTAGTGGAGTGAGCGGTAGTTAATGAAGATTGATAAATTTAATTAAAGAGTTTAATTAATTAATCTCATATCATTAAAGTTTTTAATCTGTAAGGTTCCCTTGTTAGCTCACTAAAGGATACATAAGAAGAAAGATTTGAATTGTTCAAGTCACTTGATGGAATAACATATTAATGAGATTAATGATATGGTTATCTACAATTAAGAGAGAAACATTTGAATAAGATTCAAATACTAAACTCTTATGAATTATATTCATGAAATTAATTAATTAATTTTGAGAGGTGAAGACAAATAAACATGTGATGTTTATTAATTAATTAATTAATTATATATATTAAATTGGATTTCGTATATATAGTTATTTAAATGAATTTTAGTGTAAATATAAAAATAACATATATGCTAAAACATAGATTAATTAACATTCGAGTGTGTTAGAAATCACAATGTCCGTGATTCGAATCCCCCTATCCCTAATTGTACTAAAAAAAAGACATATACATTGTCCGTTAAAAAAAAAAAAGATTTTGGTCATTTTGGTTTTTGTACTTCTAAAATTTTCATTCTGATCTCTATACTTCCAAAATATTCATTTTGGTCCTTATATACTTTCAATCTCGATTACTTTGGATCTTTAAAATTTTAAAAGATGACAATTTTAATCTCTTTGAAAATGAAGTAAAAATATTACTAACCTTTCAAGTCATGATTTTCATTAAAAAAAAAAAAAAAAAAAAAAAAATCTACGATATTTTTGTGAATTTTTTTTTAATAATTTAACCAATATAAAAAGGAGAGAATATTACTTAAAGTAGCCCACTAATTTTGGAAATTGAGATGGGGCATGGGGGATGGTGTGAAATGACGTGAGTGCCCAGCATGCGGTGCCCACGTGGGTGTTGATAGTGAGTGAAGGAAGAAGAGCATGGGAGGGTTTGTATTGGAAATTGGAAAATGGTTTTCAGTGTCAGCTGAAAACAAGGATTCAAACCATAATTTCAGTGAATCTCAACACCTTCTATTCCATCTTCTATTTTTTATTTCATTCTAAACCCTTTTAATTAATTAATATCAAATTTCAGTCCTTTACCCTATCATTATTTAATTAATAGGCTAGGCTCTTTTATAGTAAAATACACTTTACTTTATATTTCCTTTATATTTTTATATTTTCATCCATTATTTTTTATTATTGAGATTTGAGCTTAGGTCAAGTTTACGTATTTGTAATTAAAATTGGTCCGATCGTAGTTGATTTCATTCATGTGTCAATCATAATGAGTCTCAATCACAAAGAAAATTGAATTTATTTGAACCTGCTTACATAGGCGGTATACAATCGTTATTTGATTTTTATTGATGTCATTTATATTAACACCGATAATGGAATAGAAGTTGCTATGATTACTATAATGCTTTTGAGATATAATTAAAAAAAAAAAAAAAAAACCTAACTTTTAAACATTTATGGTTCCAGACTTTTGAACGTTCAATCATTTAGGACATTTGAGCGTATTCCTCTTATGGTTCATTGCTCAAACACCCTTTGTTCGTTTGTCTATTTAATATTTGGTAAGTTCAGGTTTTTGTGTTTTTGATTATCTGTTCAATTCTTTCTTTCATTCCCTTTATTGTTATTTTGCTCTGTGGGTTAGTTACTGTGTCGGTATACGTTACTTTGCTTAGATTTTATCTTGTATATAATATCGATATTCAAACAATACAAATATCAATATCGGTATTTGAAATCAATATTGGTCGTGACGTCGATCGTTATTGACACAACATAATTGAAGATAACAAAGAGTGTATCGATATCGTTGGTATTCAGATCAGTATTGTATCAATATCGGTATTCGTAATTGATACAAGTACATATATATAGCAATTTATGTATAGATACCGATATCGATTTTAAACACCATGAAAACCATACAAATGGTAATTGAATGAGATGAATATTTACATAAGTCAAAATTTGAAAATTCTCAAATGTTCACACAAAAAGAGGAAAATAAGACTCATGTTATTATCAAGGATGATCGGATTGTTCACCATTTCATCCGTACTTGAATAAGAAATTGGGTTTATGATTTTCATTGCAGGACTTGATGTTCATTATGATTACCCCAACTATTTTTTTATTTCCATCGATTGATTATGTTTGTAGACCGATAAATGTGACGTTAATTTCAAATATGTTGTAGAGGTTTAAAAATGATATGTTTATTCCAAATTTCATTTTAATCAATCCATGAAGATGGAAATTAATTTCTAGTGGGTCCTTGAGTATAAAAAAATAATAATAATAAAATTCAACTCATTTATAAATACATGTCAACAAAGTCTAATAAGAATGCATTAACTTCTATTTCATCATTCTGTTTGTTCAATTAACAATCAATTTTACTCATTAATCGTTTACAAGCCAACTTTAAATTTTGACTGGTTTCAAATCAAGTTCCACCTTCATGGACCAAAAATATTTCATATATGAAAACTATATAAACAGTAAAACTAATTAAGGTTAAGAACTAATTAACTTTTGATCTAACAATAACACAAAAATCAAATAAACTCTTGTTTCTTTTATGCTGGTCTTTGAACTTTCCTAACAATATAAAGTAGGGTCTATTTGATTATTTTAGTTATTTCTTTTTAATAGAAATATGGTGTGATCAGGGTTTTTATTTATTAAATCTTAAAAGGAATTTAATGTGTTCACACATTAATCATTAAGAAATTATGATACTAAAAAAATATATGTAGCAAATATGACATATATTCTTCTATATTTAAGTCTCAAACAATATTTATTATAATAAAAAAAGGGTTTAGTTACTATTGTAGGCTTCTTGATTTAAATTTATCATATTATATTTCCTATTTTTATTTTTTTTACCTTTAAATATTAAAATTTGAAAGGATATCAATTATTTATGCCCTTAAAATTTAGGGGTAGTTTCAATCAAAACAAATCACTACTAATTTTATTAATTTGAACTTTGCATGTATCAATTTATACCGTCTTTCTAATTTTGTTAAAGAAAATATTGTTTGAGAATTATGATTGTTGTACTTAAACTCTTAAATTGTCGATACATCAAATCTGACAAGTGTATAGATTTATTTTAGTTGAGAGTCAAAAGTGATCCCCCTTATGAAAGATTAAGAGTTTGTTTGGATTGATTTGAGAACAAAGTATTTTTTAAAAAAACTCGTTTTTATTTAAATGCTTTTAATAAAAATGATTAAAATACAATTGAAAAACTATCTTGAGTGGTTGACAATTTTAAAATTAAACATTTGAAAATGTATTCCAAACACATCCAAGAGTTTCAGGAGTGTTTGGAAGTGATTATGAAATTACTAAAATCACTTTTGTCATTTTCAAAAACCACTCCGAAACATACTTATCATCATTCAAAACCAATTTTGATGATATGAAAATTACATTTAAAAGTGTGAAGTTAATATTAAATTAATTTTGAGCGACTAAATGTATGTTTCGGAGTGATTACTCCCGGAAATGCACCGACATTTTCCTACTTTTATAAAGTAACAATTGTTAATCATATGCAAGCATAATTGATCATGTTAAAATGTGGAGCGTGACAATTAATAAAGTGATTTTTTCTATAGTTGGGCATAAATATATATTTGAAAACAGTACGTGGGTAGAAAATCCAATCTTTGATCTTGAAATTGATATTTCGGGAAAAATTCGTATAAGAACTTAAGAAATCTTAATAATTTACACCAATATATATAAATAATTAAATAATGTTTTAAGATATGATCATAGCTTTATGTATAATTTGAGTAAACAAAAATAGTGTTACGTAATATTGAGTATGAAATTGAATGCTTTTTGAAGAAAAGAGGCATGATTCAAGGCTGCCACACTTTGCTTTTGCCTACTTTGACTTTTCAATTATTAGGGTATAAAGTGAACAACAAGCCAACTACAAATTTCACATACATCATATAATTATTTTATTTAAAAATAATTCAATCTAAAATTTACTAGGAGAAATATAATTACATTTATATTTTTAGTTAAACTATCAATCTTGGTACATACACTTTACATATTGTTCAAATGTCCAATTTTAATTTTTGTATTGTCAATAAATCTTATATTTAGTCATTCATATATTAAATAAGATCAATACAATAATTTTCAGGACGTAAATATATTTATAAAATTAGAATGAAAATGCTATTAGATAATAAATCCAAAAAGTACAGAGACCAAAATATTATTTTCAATTTTCATCGTCATATAGAAAAAACAAAAAGATTTGAACATACAACTTCTACGAAATAGTTTATTTGAACCCACAACATCTAAAAAAAAGTTTCTATGTACTTCTTTGTTTATTTGATATTCTTTTCTAATTCAATAAACGTATTATAAGATTCAAATTTCTTTTTCTTTTTCTTTTTTTTTGGTTGAGAAAATAATAATATGTTTAGACGAATAATTTATATAAAAAATTTAAGATGTCTTCAAAGTTATGTTTTATTTATATTAATTTGATTTATTACATATAAATAGGTGATCCTCTTTTTACTCCTTTGTCAATCGATCATTTTAATCTGTTAGAATATCTTGAGCTAGTTTCTTTTAATAATTTTTCGATAAACTCATCAGTACATTAAAGTATTTAAAATATTTCAGTTCTTAATCACAAATACATGTCTAAATTAGTTGAGTTAGATTTAGAGAAACTAAATTTAATCTAATAAAGTGAGGAATGAGAACCCATTAATTTATTTCACCATATAGCATAGCAAGGTGCTGAGGCAATGGTAGCTGACATTGCATATGGGTTATTAAATAGGGGCATTTTGGGAATTCTCTCTCTCTCTCTCTCTTAAAATCAAAAGTCCACTTTTATAACACGTCTTTATTGTCAAGTTTGGCTTTGTCACAAATAGTATATTATTTTTCCATAATTTCATTTTTTTCAGAATTTCATAATAATGATATTGTATATAAATAGACAAATTCCACTACCCAAGGAATATGTCTACAATATGAATATGCCATATGCTTTTATTTTAAGAATAAGTTAATAGGATTGGTAATGGGTCGGAGTGTGGAAGGGTTTCTTATTCCCGTCTCCGATGGAGGATTTTACCTCATTCCTATCTCATCCCCGCCATTTGAAGGCGAGGGCGGAGATTTTCCGTTTTCCCTTTTGTTTCTCCATGGAGACTTTTTTTTTTTTTTAAAAAAAAAAAAAATCTTTTCCTAAAATTCTCTTTGGTTTGAATTTGAACATTTTAGTTGGCTTTAGATTGGACTAAATTAAAAACTAGACTAAATGTAAAAAGTTAAATACCTAATATATATATATATATATAAATATTTAAAAATATAATCGGAGCGGAGTTAGAGGTGAGGCGAGGATATCCTTCCTATCCCCACCCCATTCTCGGTTCGGGGACGTTAAAGAGGTCCTTGGTCTAACCCCATCTGGTGATCAAATCGGGGATTTTCTACCCGAATTGAGGCGAGATCTCACGGGGACGTGACCTCAACGGAAATTTTGCCAACCCTATAAGCCAAGGTACTAACCTTACAAAAAAAAACCAACAAATGATAAAAAGGGAAAACATTAGGGTAATTATGACTCTATTTCATTTTAGTCAGTAAACGTTCAAATCTCTTCCATTTTACATAAAGTTCATTAAAACAAGTCCAAATGATTATGATCTAAGAGATTAACTATATGTGGGATTTCCAAAGTTCATTTGAATTATTGTTTGGTGTTTTGTTTTTTATTTTTAAAAATTGTGTTTATTTTTTCACCATTCCTTAATAACGATTTTCATCTTTCTTGAATAAACATTTGAATTCTTAATTTTTGAAAACAAAAATAATTCTATTGAAATTACTTCTTTTAGTTTTTAAAATTTGACTTGGATTTTGAAAACACTCATAAGTAGACAATAAAATAATGAAACAAATAAGTAAAAGAAGTAGTGTTTATAAGCTTAATTTTTAAAAACAAAGATCCCATTTAGTAACCATTTGATTTTTTGCTTCTAATTTTTAAAAATTAAGTCTATAGATACTACTTCCATCTATCGGTTTCTATGATTTGTTATCTACATTTTAGTAGTGTTATCAAAATTAAAACCAAAATTTAAAACTAGGTCTCGTTTGGTAACTATTATGTTTTTTGTTTTTTGTTTTTGAAAATTAAGTCTATTTCCTCCCTTTTTACAATGATTTGTATCTTTTTTAAGTACAATAGTTGAATTCCTAGTCAAATTTCAAAAACAAAAACAAGCTTTTAAAGCTATTTTTTTAGTTTTCAAGCCTTTGGCTTGGTTTTTAAACCAATGGTAAAAAGTAGTTAACAAATGAAGAAATTTAGAGATGAAACTAGTGTCTATAAGCTTAATTAAAAAAAAAACAAAAACCAAATGGTTACCAAACGAGGCTTAAAAAGTATTTTTTTTTTTTTTTTTAAAAAAGGCTAAGAATCAAATGCTTGCTTAGGAAATACAAGAATTATGAGTAAAAAGTTGTTAGAAAATAAACATAATTTTTAAAAACCAAAATAATAAACAAAGGTCATGTTTGGTAATCATTTTATTTTTGTTTTCAAAATTAAACTTATGGACACTATTTCCACCTCCAAATTTCGTTCTTTATTATCTACTTTTCACCAATAGTTTAAAAAACTAAGCCAAATTTTGAGAAATAAAAAAAATAGCTTTCAAAAAGTTTTTTTTTGTTTTTGGAATAAGAATTCAACTATTGTACTTAAGAAAAATGCAAATTATTATAAGAAACGTGGATGAAATAGACTTAATCTTCAAAAACCAAAACCAAAAAATAAAATGATTACCAAATGAGGCTAAAATGCTTATAAAACGTGAACTAACAAGCAAAGGGAGTGTTTGACCCTATACTTCAAGTGAGTGGAGTGGACTCCTTATTTGGGACTCCAATTATAATAGTTGGTATTTCCAGTTATATAACTTACTATTAATTATAGTATTATTATTTCAAATCTCTCTTTGTTACCGTATTTACTATTTTCTACTCATACTCTCTTTCTCTCTTTGTTACATTGTTTACCATTTTCTACCTAAATTAAAATAATACTCATCCCAAATACAAATATTATAACTCATATTAAAATAGACAGAACCCAAATATAGATTATTATAACCCATGCTAAAATAGTTTGCCAATGCTTTTGCTATGTTTTGCATTTCAATTTTTTTGTTGTCAATCATTTGGAGTTGCATAAAAGTTAGACTTCTTATGGTATTTATTTTACTTAATTCCAAACCCAAAGGCAGCTAACTCATTGAGTTGGGTCACACACACTTTATGACCATGGCATCATTTTATGGCCCAAATTGCATATATATATATATATGATACCCATCAGCCTTTTAACACACAAAATTCAAAAGAATATGTTCTTTATATAAACTCTCTTTGAAGTCAAATCTACATATATATATATATTACTTTTTGAATTTTGTTATATGTTGATTTTTTTTTTCCCCAAAAACTCATATTTGACTAAGAAATTTTTTTTATAGGATATAATATATCTGATCTTATTCTAATGCGGAAATTCGATATTGACTTATCAAATAAAATTGAAACTATGTCACGTCAGTATCATATTTATAAAAATGTCTTTAGAATTTTTGTTTTTGGAATAAACTTTTTTTTTTCTTTTTATCATTTACAATAATTGACATAGACGTACGTTATCCACTAGTAAAGAAATGAAATAAATTAGAACTAGATGATGACCTAAGATATCCATTAAAATGAAAAAGAGACCAAAAGAAAGAAAGAAAAGACATAGATTAATTAGTGATGACTATGAAATAATTAATTTTTTTGGTATAATAATGGCATATATATTTACCAATTAATTACCATAGGAAAAAAGAAGAGGAAATGTGGTGATGATCATTGGACTTGGTAAATGGAAGGTGAATTGGATAATTCAATGATGTGTTGTAATGCACTCCAAAATGGTTTCCTCTTTGGTGTCATGTCTTTGTTCAATTGTCTCAATTTTACCATCTTCTTTCTTCTTTCCCCACAAAACAAAATAAAGGCCCATCACTAGTAAAATAGCTCCACCAACACTGCCACAAAAATCAATCCTTTTCTCAATATCATAAATAATATACGGTTCCGTTTGATAACTATTTTTCTTTTTTAAATTAAGCTTATGGATACTACTTCTATCTCTAAATTTCTTTTTTTGTTATTTACTTTTCACCGATGATTTAAAAAACCAAACCAAATTTCGAGAACTACAAAAAATAGCTTTCAAAAAGTCGTTGTACTTGAGAAAGATGCAAAACGTTATAAGAAAGGTGAATGAAATAAGTTTTTCAAACACAAAAATAAAAAGTTAAAATAGTTACCAAATAGGAGTGATAACGATGGAAAAATTAAAAGGAATATATATTGACCTTCCCCAATGAAGGGATTCCTTCCATAGCAATGCTGAGAAGATTGCTGTTATGATGAGAGCTAATGGTGTAAACATAGCTGTGAAAACTGGCCCTTTCTTCTCCACACACCATATTTGTAGCCAATAGGTCATTCCAGTCACAATTACACCCTATCATTTTAAACAACTCTTAATCATATTACCGTCCGACCCAAAAGATAAATTATAGTCGAGATTATCGGTGTTAACTATTAGAGAGTAATAACGTTATAGAGTTTTTAAAAACAACCTCTTGTTTTATTAATATACCATGTTAAATCGTGATCAAACCCAAAAGTTGCTTAAATGTGATAAATTAAGCATGCTAATAAGCTTTTAGTGAAAGAATTGTCGTTAAATTACCTATATACAACTTGTAACAAGAGGACAATGACAATATTGCAGGAGTTTGATAAAGACATAAATCATGGTTAAGTCCAAAACTTAAAAATGACCATCAAATCACTATTGGAAGCTTAAGTTAATATAAGTTGGAATAAGAGATAGTGACATCATAAGAGTTTCTAATAAACCACAAAAACTTTCTTAATACTACGTTAAACCGGCCTTAAAAAGTTTAAATGAATAGATTAGGATACATTTCGATCTTGTTTAAAATTACAAATATTATTTCGCACTGTTTAAGTGAAAATTATAATAAGAAAATTAGAAGAAACGAACATAAATTTAAAAAACGATTCGGAAAGGATTGAGATATTTACACAATAGGCAACAGAGAAGAGTTGAAGATTCCATCCAAGTTTCCAAGCTTGTGGCTTTCTCTCCATTACCACAGCCCACAAAGCTGATTGAATCAAGCTAAAGAAACATTGCAAAGTTGTAATTCTCAATTTTGCTGGATATTCCTTCACAATGAAGCCCTTAAGAGAACAAAATTTAATTTCTTCAAAAAAAAAAAAATGAAAAAACCCAGTAAAAAAAATTGAAAGAGAAGGGTAGAAAAGGAATAGAACCTGCAAAACAAGCCACAGAGACCAAGCAATGTTGGCTGAAAGCATAGTGAATGAACCCTTAATCCATTCCAATGTGGAGTAAGGTTGAAATGAATTTGAATTTGAATTATTATTATTATTGTTATTATTTGTTTGTGGATACCAATTCATGAATTTCATTGGTGGACCTTTCACAAAGGCAAATACTAAAGCCCCTGAAAAACCTATCATTGCCCCCATCAATTTGGCCATCCCTTCAACCTTTCTTATGCAAATGCTTTCATATCTGATACAATTCAAACAAATATCTCACTTAAATTAACAAACCAAAACAAATGGCCATTTGCAAAAACGTCATCCCTCGAATATGGTGGTAGTTATAATTACATCTTTAAACTTATGATAATTATAGAAATTGGTCCCCCAAATGATAAAATTGAACTCTCAAACTTCTACAATTATATAAGTTTGAGGGTTCGATTTTTAGAATTGAAAGTCTGAGAGTATAATTACAACTACCACCATACTTTAGGAATGGTTTTTACGATTTGTCCTAAAAAATAAAGTACCCATTTGATAACCATTCGGTTTTTTTAAAATTACGCTTATAATTTGAACTCTTTGAATTCGTTAAAAGAAGTAGAATTTGAATATGAATTCAAATTCAAATGTTACTTTAGAAAATATGAAAAAGATTATGAAAAGATAAGCATCGTTTTAAAAAACTAAATGGTCATGAGACGACTAAAATGTAAATAGATATACTTTAACCTGAAAAGGAGAGCCAAGAGGAGGGTAATGGCAGGGATGGTATTGGTAGTTGCAGCTGCAAATGTTGCTGATGTATGGTTGATTGCTATATAATAAAGGTTTAAACTCAAAGTGATCCTGAAAAATCATTTTTTAGTGATGAATTTAATTAATTAAGCTTATTATATAAATTGAGACATAAGAATATAATATCAAATTCACATTATACATACCCAACTAGAGAAACCAAGAACACTTTGGAAAGGAACTTGAAACATAAAGGAACTGCCTTTTTTCTGCAAACAATATAAATCTCAATTTTTTTAAAGAAACATCAAATTTCGACGAATTTTTATTCTGGGTACGAAAATAACGAACCTTTCGAATAAGAAGGCGAGAGGCGCCATGGCAACGGTAGCAAAAGCTTGACGATAGAAGACGAAGATGGGCGGGTTCATGCCTTGAGAAATGGCTGCTTTTGAGAACAAAGCCATTCCAGAATAAACACATTGAACAAACAACATTGCAATGTAGGGTTTGTGGACCTCCATGGCCTCTACATAACCAACAAAGCTCTTCATGTTTAATTTTTTTTTTAAAAAAAGTTCTTTATCTAACACTTTGGTAGTTGAAAATATAAGAAGGGTGATTGAGGAATTTATAGGGAAAAAAGTGAAATTTTTTTTTCCCTGTTTGGTTATTTTCAACACCATACTTTTTGGGGCCTTCATTCCACTAATTTATGCACTACATAATTGTTGGTGAACTATTTGTTTGCTTTATTGGTTGTTTTAGATTATTATCTTTATGGTATCAAATAATAATAATTAAAAAAAAAGGGGTTATTATCTATATAACACAAGTATTCTCTAGGTTACTTTTTCATCTCTTATATTTGTTTTAACGGAGTCAAAGAATCGAACCTTTGAATTCAAAGTTAACTATATAAATACTATGTTAGTTGAACTATACTTTATTTTGACTTTACTTTAGGTTTAAGTTTCGTTCTATTTTAATTTATGTACTTTTATATGTCTAAAAGTTATGCTTAGTTTGTGAATTGAATTTTTAAAATAACTGTCGATTTTTGAGCTTTTAGAAAAATCAGTTGTGCAATATAAAGTAAACTAGTGTTTAGTAACTTATATTTTAAACTCAAAAAATAAAATTAGTGTTTGGTTAAATAGTATGTACTAGTTTAGCTGTAATGACTAAATTTGACATATTTTTCCATCATTGTTTTATTTATATTTGATATTTAATTTTCTTTTTAAGAAAATATATTTAATATTTTTTTTACTATACTTTGTTTAAAAATTTGTGAGTTAAATTACAAGTTAGTTTGTTTAATCTAAATTATTACCATGAGCATAATTTAAATGATATTAATTTGTATTTTCAACTTTGAGGTTTGAGGTTTAATTTCTTTATCTCATAAGAAAAATCTATTTCATTATATAAAATTAAGTTTAAGAAAATAAATTATTATAAAAATTCGAATCAATCATTTTTTTGGCATAGGAATATAGGACATAAAAACGTGCAAGGAAAAAAAAATTATAGAATCATAGTATTGGAATTTTAAATTTTAGTTAATTAATACGGAAAGTTTTTTAAAAAGCTGCTTTTAAAAGTCATTGCACGTACATTAGTCTTTTTTTTTTTTTTTTAAACAATTTTAATTTTTAAATTTTTTTTAATATATATATTTAAGAAGAATTGCACGTATATGAGTTAATTAAAAAGTGATTTTTAAATTAATTTATGAAAGGATTAGTTTTACACCATGAGTAAAACGGCTAGGGTGAATTTTTTAATCAAAATTGATAAAATAATAATAATATTCTTCATTCAAGGGAAAAAAAAAATGAAATGTTAATAAAATTTGCAATGGAATCCCCACAAATAGAGATAAGGATTGGTGAAGTAAAGTTTGACTAGAGGATTATTCTTTTTAGATTAATGTTAGTGTTATCACCGTTAATTTACTCCTAACTTATGATACTAAAAAGAAAAGAGATTAAATTTACGTATTTAAAAGTTTATAAAATAAAATATAATAAGTTTTAAATACGGTGAACTAAAATGATATTTAAACCAATTCATTTATCAATTTGAAATTTTGATTTTTTTTATATAGATTTTACTCTTAAAAATTACTTTCCCACTAAGAGTAACCATGTATATAATATTAAGAAATATAAGATTTCAGAAAAACATAAATTCAAATGAATTTCAGATATTTATGGCTTTGTTATATATTATTATTGGGATTAAGAAAAATCATACATCTCAAAAGTGATTGATAGGCCTAGTAAGAAGTTGCAACTAAATTTATGATAGGAGAGAAAAAAATATCACCGTTTTTAAATATAAAAAAATAAATTAAAATATTTACAAATATATCAAAATGTTACTGGCTATTAGTGGTAGATACTATTAGATACTGATAGACTACTATTATCTATCATTGATAGATACAATGTCTATTAATATCTATCACTGATATACTATGACCTTTTACTTTATTTCGAAATATTTTCAATAGTTTCGCCATTTAAAATAATTTTTCTTCTAAACCAATTGAATATTATAATTCCTTTTTTGAGATGTTTTTGCTTGTATTGTGTATGAATATTACTCATGATGTCAAGGAATGTTTACATTGTTATAGATGATATAAAAATATCTAAATATATAAATATTATATGGAATCATTCAAGTTATAAAAGTTATTGCAAATTGATTGGGTAAAAGGTAAACCAAAGAAGACATAACTAATTTTAGAAAAAGAAAAAGAAAGAAAGATAAACCAATTGGGCCACTATAAGTCTTTTAGTCAAATCCCACTTCATTTTTTCTTCAAATATACAAGGTAGACTTTAATTTTTTTTTTCATTTTTTAATTTTTTTAAAAAAAATTCTTTTACAAAAAGAGTCTCTCATACACTTCCATTTATTTATTTTTTCTTCTCACCTTATCATATCTTTTCAATGAAGAAGAACAAATGCACAAAATATATATATATATATATATATAATAGTTACTTTTAATTTATTTTTATTTCTCCTCCTCTCATTTCCTTTCAATGTAGAAGAACAAAAGCACAAATGTGTATAAATATATATTCTTTAATCAATGATGCAAATTAAGGTGGTTGAAGAGAGACTTTATAGACTTAATTTAAACATGTGACATTTAATCTCAAATAGTAATCTTACTTTGAATTTGTATTAAAATAATTATAGAAAATATAAAGTATTGTTTTTTTTTTTTGCTAAAAAATTCATAATCACTCACTCGAGAGAAAATTCTAAGCCTAGTCTAAATTGATTCTAAAAATCATAGGATAGGGTTGGAATCGAGGGTGACTATCCGGTTCATATGACTTCGCCTCTATTTTATTGTTATCAATTATCACTAACGAATTGGGTAGAGACACATAACTTCGATCACTTGTAAAAAGAATAAAGCAAAATATAATGGTAATCAAATATTAATTTGAATAACCTCCAATTGGTACACGTGAAAAATAAAAGCACTTATTTTGTTACCCTATGATATTATGATTCTAAAAAATAAATAATAAAAACCCAATATTTAAAAGAAATAGCGTTCAAAACCCCCTTTAAAAAGTTATTTTTCATGTTCATTCAATCTTAAGGGACAATTACTCGTTGATATTAACCTAAAAAGAGGTTTTGGTTTGATAAGCTTAAAGAAATATATTATTAAAAAAGGTATATCAAGTCTATCATTTTTATATAGTAGTATTCTGACGAGAAATATCATATATATGTACTTATTCTTATGTATCTTTGAAATTTTTTAAACTATCTTTTAAAAGATATAACAACTCGAATAATATAACAAAACATTTTTAATAATGGGTTAAATGTAATCTTCACTCAATTAAAAGTATATTTATCCTTTTTTTAGCTTCTATAGACATCGACTAGAGTGATTCGAAATTGCATTTAGTTGAGTTCTCTCCCATCACAACAATCAAAGGGTAAATTCTTACATCTTTATATATATAATAATTGTCTTTAAGTGTTACCACTAATTCTATGATTTATAAAAAGTTGCATCTTTTTTTCTTTTTTGTGTAGGGTTATAGCGCTCAAACATGAGATAGCTTGTACAGTTTTTTTCTCTTTTGGAAGACATTGACATGTGTGGTTGTTTATAAGAATATGTTGGATGAAAATCAACCAAACTTTTGTGTTTTATGTATTATATTAAGTTTTTTTCCTTCTTTGTTTGTATATTTTAAATTAATAAACTATTTTTCTTAGTCTTAAGTTTTCATTTAATTCTAAACTTCGTAATCATATTCACAAATTATGAGTTAATATAATAATATTGATTTATTTGTTCAAAGAGAAATTTTTATTAAAAAATTAGAATTGCATATAGTCATCATATTTTCAAATAATAATAATAATAATAATAGTCGAAGGACTTATTTAGATGTAGATATTGTTTCATAGGTTTGAATATTAAACATAATAATTAATGTTTGTGTTAGATATACAAGATAATTAATGTATGAAAGTTAAATATATGTAGTTGGTTGACCAATTTTGTACATACAAACCAAAACTAAACAACTACTTAATTAAATGTAAGATAGTTATAAATTAAATTTAGTATTATTTAATATATTGTTATATTAATTTTTTTTAAGTACAAAAATTGCATGGATGGGAGATTGAATCTCCGACCCCTTAGATTGGAGCGCATGCCAATATACTGAGTTAAGCTCACTTTGACATATTAATTAATTATTTAATCATTTAAAATATAAATAAATGAAAAATTTTATATTAAACATTAGTTAAGTTATATAATTTAGTTACTAAAAAATAATAAAATTAATTAGAATATTAATAATTAATAATAAAATTTTATATTAAATAGTTAAGATGATATAAAATATTAACTTTAATGTACTTGTTGAAGATTAGTAAGTCTATATAATAGATTTATATTTTTGTTGTAGGGACTTTATAATTTAGCAAAAATAATTTTTATTGATAAAAGTTCTCACGAGCATAAAAGATGAAAAAAAGATGCATAAATTAGAAATATGAAAGGTATTTATAGATACTTTCAATTAGTTAAAATCCATATCTAATTTATTTTCCTTTTTCAATTATTAATCTTGAACTTCTTTTATTTATTGAGATGAGATTTAAGGTCTAACTGTCATGATTTAATGTATAAAAGTAATTAAAACATGAAAATTAAAATGTATAAACTAAAAATAATTGAAACATGAAAATCAAACAAATTAAAAAAAAAAAAAAAAAACTGTAAAATTATTGAAGTTGAAGCCTTATAGAAAAAAGTTATTTAAAAATGAAGTTAGATAGTTACTCCGACATCCTTTTAAGTAAATATATGGAATACGATTTGAACTTGATCAAAAGGGAGACATATTTACTATTGGGCTACCTAAAGTTATCCTTACTATGTTAGTTTTGTCTCTATATATAGGTATAAAGAACATAAAATTGAGAGGAACGGGGGTTCGAGTCTCCCGAGCCTATACGTTTCTTGATTGATAGTTCATATTTAATATCAATTGAACTATATTTTTATTGGTATTAATATGTTTTCATTAGAATATTGAAATATTGACTTTGCTTCATTACTTTTTACTTTTTACTTTTTTTTCTTTTTTATGTGCAATTAACTTATTAAACTTCTAACTATATAAATTTGTTTCCTGTCATAAAATTATGAATTCACCAATTTAGTGTTGGATATTCCACTCTTACCAATTATAAGTTGCTTCCATCATTATGATAATTTTTTCCATTAAAATTATATAGAAAAAAAAAAAAGAAAAAACATTATTATTTCTTTATTCAATATATAGTATAGAAATATAAAAATAAAAAAACTATAATATTATAAATATGAGAGAAATGAAATCGGACATTTAAACTTTTAATTGATGTGATATATATGATATATTATAAAGTGTGACCTTTTTAAATATAAAAAAAATATTTAAATATATTCGTACTCTATATCAAAAAGTTTCAAAAGTACAACTAATATGTCTTCTAAAAAAAGAAAAAATAGTGGTAGAATAATATTTATATCTCCTACAATAAAAATAAATGAATACAAAATATTGATATGTTTTTGGGAAATAAATTAAAAAATTAAAAGAGAAAAAACTTTTTTAAATTACAAAATTAATTAAAAGTGAGATTAAAACGATACCTTACAATTCTTCTATGTGTATCTATGAATAGTTACAAATAAATCTAAAAAAAAAAAAAAAAAAAAAAAAAAAAAAAATTACAAATGATGCTCATTTATTTGAAAATGACTTCAAATGCCTCGTATAGTTTGTGAAATGTCAAATCAAACCTTAAATGGAATGTCATCATCGACTTTAATGGCATGTGTACCCATTCTTTTGATAAAATTAGTCTATTTATTTATTTATTTTTGAAAGAGCTAGTTGCATAAACAAAATTCAAGTCTAAAATAATAGAATATGTAGTACAAGAATAAAATAATTGCATATGTAGATAAAAATAGTGGTAAAAGACTAAAAAATCCATGCCTAGCCACCATTTTGCTCGTTTCTTCCCAGTTTTCTCAAATTAAAAGCTATCACTAATAGCAGTTATCACTGATAACTTCTATCAATTACTATCGATGATAGCTGCTATTAACGATAGTTTTCAATTTGAGAAAAATTAATACAATCTTGAAATATTAGCTTTTGATTTGCTATCAATTATTAGTAGCTATTATTGATTCACTTTCATCAATTGGAATCAACCTTGAAATATCAATATTTAAGGCTATTAGTGGCTATCAATGATAGATTTATAAATAATGATCAACTTGGAAAGAAAACCAACAACTTTGATTATCAAAGTAGCTATCACTAATAATATTTTATCATGACTATCACTGGTAACAGCTATCAGTCGCTATCACCGATAGATTTTCATCAATTAGAATCAATCTTGAAATATTAACACTTAAGGCTATAAATGATAGACTTCTATAACTGGTTATCATCTTTGAATGAAACTCGATATATAAATATCTCCTAAGTTCTATCACCGATATCACTAACATCACTCATATTGTGGTTATCAGTGATAGCTTCTTTTACTGATTGATATCATGCTATTAGTGATAATTTTCTATCACCAATAATGTGCTATTAGTGGTAGCTTCTATCACCGATAACATGCTATCAGGTAACTTCTATCACCGCTAGCGTGCTATTGGGTAGCTTCTATCATCGATAACATGCTATTAGTATTGGCTTCTATCATTAGTAACATGATATCAGTAGTAGTTTCTATTAATCAT
Source organism: Benincasa hispida (assembly GCF_009727055.1). Taxonomy (NCBI): domain Eukaryota; kingdom Viridiplantae; phylum Streptophyta; class Magnoliopsida; order Cucurbitales; family Cucurbitaceae; genus Benincasa; species Benincasa hispida. Next base: position 43,128,826 of record NC_052352.1, read on the forward strand.
AGCCACTGAACATCTTTTTGCCCCTTTCTTGTCCTTCCCAAACATTTATAAGTCCATTTTCTTTTCGACGATAGCTTCTATCACTGATAAACATACTATTAGTGATAACTTCTAGGTATTCCTCTTACATTTTAGTTCAAGATTCAACTTTATTAATAACATTCACTAAGTTGGCTATCAATGATAGATTTCTATAAGTGGCTATTAACTATGAAAATATAATTAAAGATTAAGCTATCAATGATAGAAAATATTAGTGGCTATCACTAATAGACTTTCATTTACTATTTATATTTATTATTTGTTAAGAGAAAGAGAAGAAGCAAAAAATGAAGAAAGGAAAGAAAAATTAAATAGAAAAAAAAGGAAGCAAAAATCAGAGAAATGAAAGAAAAAAAAAAGGAAGAAGCAGAAAATCGAAGAAAGAAAATTAAGAAAATAATAAAAAAAAAAAAAGAGGAAGAAGGAAAAATTGGAGAAAGGAAAGAAAATAAAAAAAAAAAGAAAGGAAAAAAGGAAACGAAAGAAAATAAAAAATAAAGGAAAGAAAAAGAAAGGAAAAAAGAAGGAAATGAAAGAAAATAAAAAATAAAGAAAAGAAGCAAAAATCGGATAAAGGAAAGAATAAAATAAGAAAAGAGAAAGGAAAGAAGAAAAAACTGGAGAAAAAAAGAAAACAAAAAAATGGAGGGAAGAAAGCAAAAATAAAAGAAAATAAAAAAATAAAAAAAATAAAAAAACTAAAAAAAAGGTGTGCAACAAGACAAGATAAGGGAATGCAAAATTGAAAATTAAAAAAAATCAAAGATTGACTAATCAACTCATTCATATTTACAAATATTTTAAAAATGTAATATATTTTTAAATTTTTTCTTTTATTCTACTATCTATTACAAATATCCTTTTTGAAAAAGAACTTCATTAAAAATCAAATACTAATATAATAACTTCTCATTTACAACAATCAACAATTAATTGGGCAAAATCCCAAAAAACACCATCATCTTTTAAGTTGGAGAAAGATTCTCCTGGAAAAGGTTCTCAAAACCACCTGCAACATTAGATATACAGCAGCGAGCTCTGCGATTCCCCATCTTTCTGCCAAAATGAAAAAGATAGCATAGTGGGTCCCAAAGAGAGTGTCAGCTCTGAGTTCCTCACTTCGATGAGATCAATGACAGATTAGTTAATTTGGTCCAAACTCCTTTGTATTGATTCAACCAAGATGGAAGGGGGAAGATCATAATTGATGGACAAGAGACTTCTTAGGCCTTCACTTATTGCTTGAGCTTGTAGCACCCGAATTGGCCATTCGCGTGAGACACACTTGAAATCGTCACATATCGGAGATCTAAGAGAGTCACGTACTAGACATCCTGCACAACCAATACCAATGCTCCAATTAGCGTTGGTATTCATTTTCCATTCATTTCGCCCCGGAGGACTCTAGGATACTTGACTCACCAACCTCTCCATTTGAATGGTATACTCTCTCGAGCCTTCATTCAAATTCATTTCATCCACATGAGTCTGAAATTTCTTAATTAACTATTCCAAGGAGATTTTTGAGATGCTAAACTTAGTAGAGTTTCGACACTCCCATACACACCCAAGCAAGGTCATAATCTCTCCACCTTCCTTTTCATCAAGATGATCGACAATCCACTAGATTCCAGCCATATCTACAAACATCAAAAAGCTGATTTAAGTTAGGAAAAAGATGATTAAAGTTATTTTGAACCACATGTTTATTCCAACCTCCATTGACAGCCATGAGATTACTCACAAAGAGGCCTTAAGAGAATCATTTGGAAGAGTTGGGATGCAACTATCCATCCTATTGATCCAAGGATTCTGATCAATTCTAACGTGTCTCTCATTTTTCACCTTCCATCTTTACTTTTTTTTTTAAAAGCTCTTTGTCCTACACAATACATCGTTATGTGAATGAAGGGTTATAATCGATCATACCAATTAAAAAATCTCCATATTTGAAGTAACCCCCTCTTAAAACTCTGGCAATAAGGTCTCTGAGCTCAATTTCACCCAAATCATGTGAGTGTTTGAGGATTTTCCTACTTAACTTAACAGGCATGGCTTGGTTGATTAAATTAAGGTCCTTGAGCCCAATTTCACCCAAATCTTTACTTAAGCAACTTTTTCCAACTTATCCAATGTATCTTTTGTTTTACCTATGAAGAATCCCACCAAAAACTGACACAAATCTTGTTAATCTCTTCACTAGTTTTGTTAGACAACTTGATTCAACTCATGGTGTATGTAGGTATTGCTTGAGCAATAGCTTTAATGAGAATCTCTTTGCCTCCCGTAGAGAGCAACGTATCTTTCTAATTTTGCAAAACTTTCCATATTCTTTCTTTGTTTTGTTGGAACATTTTGTGTTTTCTCTGCCTAGATTGAGACAACTGTTGGATTCAAGAAGTAAGCAGCGGAAGCAAAATAGGATCATTAAGCATTCTAGTTCATTAATTTTGGCTTCAAACTAAGCATGCTCATAAATTAAAAACAGAGTTTCAACACTAACTTTTGAAGTACCTTTAATTCACGAACTCCAGCTGCAATCTCCCTCTTCTTTGGATATGAACCACCACAAGGTCTTCCCTACTATTCTTTTGGTACCTTAAATTGAGTTGTGAGACTCAAAATAAGATTGAATTGAAGGGAATTGGAGAAGAGGTTATTAGTTTTTCACAGTGTGAAGAATACTTCTTCAACACAAATTCTTTGCTTCAGCAACGATCGCTCTCTCTATTTTTCACTCAAAATTCCAGCCTTATATTACATGACTTTCATGCAACTAATAGCTTTGCATGAATCATAGCTCATTCTTGAATTATTGAGCTAAAGAGGAATGAAATTATGTGTGAGCTACTAGGAAGAAAATGGGAAAATCCCACTTTTCTAATTTTCCAAATTTCTTCTTTTTATTTTGATTTCCAAAATCAAAAAGCCATTTTAATCCAAAAATGAAATTTTATTAATTTTATAAGATTAAGTCAATCATTAATTTTCTAAAAAAATTAATAAATTAATTAAACAATTTAATTAATTTAATATCAAATATTAAATTAATTTGTCACAATTCTATTACCATGAATTTTTATTCATGAATTTAATATTTAAATCATAATTAAATATTAATCGATTTTCCAATTCTGTTTAATTTCAAAATTAAACGTGTAATATATCACATATAAATGCTAATTTCCTTAATTCTAATTTGAACGTTTCAAATCAACTTATCACACTACTCTAAGACTAATCCATTTGTGAGCTAGTAGGGGAACCTAGTGGACTTACAGATCATGAGCTCCAACAATCCGAGATTAATTGGCTAAACTCTTTACACCGAATTAACCCTCATTTGTTAACTACTGAGTCACTCCACTAAAACCCGTAATTTTCCCTCACTGTAAATATATTGTGTCCACTCTGTTTTTGCAGCGGGTTGTTCTCAGTTTTCAGAGGCGACGTTGTGTGCGTATCTCTCTCGATATCAATGGATACTGAAATTACATATTGATGAATTTGTTGATTATCTGTAATTTGTAAAATTCCTTTATTGCTCATTAATAAATTAATTCAAGCTGGTTCTCAAAGTGAATGTAGACCAATCTGGTCAAACCACTATATATCTTGGTGTTCTTTACTGCTTTTGTTTTATTTCTGCGCGTTCTGTTTGGCCATCTAAGTTAGGTTCAGAAACTCTCACAAGTGGTATCAAAGCTCCAGTTGATCCAAAGAAGTTGTGCGGTAGTGTGTGCTGACATATTCTTTGTTCAGGTTTTTTTGTTGGAATCAATTTGACAGATGGCTTCGATGTCTACACGGTTCGAAGTTGTTAAATTTGATGGGAAAGGTGATTTCGGGTTATGGAGGAAAAAGATTAAGGTTATTCTGGTAAAACAAAAGGTAGCCAAAATCTTAGACGAAGATAACCTTCCACCAACAATTACAAAAGTTGAAAAAAGGGATATGGATGAGATGGCCTATTCAACAATAATTCTGTATCTGTCAGATGGAGTGCTTAGGCTAGTAAATGAGGCCACTACTACAGCGGAGTTTTGGAAGAAATTGGAAAGTCTTTATTTGACTAAGTCCTTGCCAAATAAATTATATCTAAAGGAAAAATTCTTTGGATATAAGATGGACTCAAGTAAAGGCTTAGAAAAGAACCTAAATGAATTCCAAAAGATTATAGTTGATCTCAATAACATCGGTGAGAAGATGTCGGATGAAAATCAAGTAGTTATTCTTCTGAATTCTTTGCCATAATTGTATCGAGAAGTTAAAGGCAGCTATTAAATATGGATAAGATTCATTGTCCATGGATATAGTGTTGGATGCCTTGAGAACGAGAAATCTCGAGATTAAAAAGGAACGCAAGGATGGAGAGTTACTCATGGCCAGAGGCAGAAATGAGAGAAAGAACGGAAAAGGAAAATAATCGAGATCCAGGTCGAAATCAAAGGGAAAAAGAAAAAAGTGTTTTCTATGTCATAAAGAAGGACACTTTAGAAATAATTTCCCTTTGAATAAGAGCAAGACAGCATCAAGTAGGAAGCATACAGGGGATTCTAGTGCAGCAAATATTTCTGATGGGTATGATTCAGTAGAGGTTTTGATGGTGTCTAGTAGGGACATTCAGAATGTTTGGATCATGGATTCAGGGTGCACGTTTCACATGACTCCTAATCGGGATTTCTTGATTGACTTTCAGGAAAATGATGGGGGATCAGTTCTACTTGGTGATAATGATGCTTGTGATGTAAAAAGAATTGGGTCAGTTCGAATTGCAACACATGATGGTATGATCAGAATTCTTACAAATGTAAGGTATGTTTCAGAACTCAAACGAAATCTAATTTCTCTAGGCGAATTAGATAGAGCAGGTTATTCTTATAAATATGAGAATGGAGTTCTGAAGGTTATCAAGGGTTCTTTGGTTAAGCTGAAGGGGACCTTGAGGAATGGTCTTTATTTGTTGGAAGGTACTGCAGTTTTAAGTAGTGCTGCTATGGGAAAGAAACAGATAAATCTATGTTATGACATAACAGATTGGCTCATGTGAGTGAAAGAGGTCTACAAGCTCTTTCACAACCAGGTTTGCTTGGAGAAGTTAAAGACATTGAACTCCCATTTTGTGAACATTGCATAATGGGAAAGTCTACTAGAGTGAAGTTTGGGAAAGGGACGCATTCTACTAAAGGAATTTTAGATTATATTCATTCAGATTTGTGGGGTCCTACAAAGGTACCTTCTATGGGAGGTTCGAGATACTTTATGTCAATCATTGATGATTTTTCAAGAAAGGTGTAGATGTATCCACTAAAACAGAAGGATGAAGCTTTTGGGAAATTTCTTGAATGGAAAAGGCAGGTTGAGAACCAGACAAGCAGAAAGGTAAAATATCTGAGGACAGACAATGGTTTAGAATTTGTGAATCATAAATTTGATAAATTTTGCAAATCTGAGGGAATTACAAGGCATTTCACTGTTACGTACACTCCTCAGCAGAATGGTTTAGCTGAGAGGTTCAACAGAACAATTATGGAGCGTACGAGATGTCTCTTGAGAAATGCTTAATTACCCTTGAAATTTTGGGGGGAAGCTGCCCAAACAGCTTGTTATCTTATTAATAGGAGTCCGTCTTCCGCTTTAGGCCTAAAGACTCCTCAGGAGATATGGACAGGAAAAGCTCCAAGCTTGGATCATCTCAGAGTGTTCGGATGTTCAGCTTATGCTCATGTTAAGGAAGGGAAGTTGAACAAGAGGGCACTGAAATGTATATTTATTGGCTATCCTTAGGGTGTTAAAGGATATAAACTTTGGTGGTTGAAAGAGGGCAGAAATAAATGCATTATTAGCAGAGATTTGACCTTTAATGAAACAGAGATGCCATTTCATGTCAAAGAGCAGTAGAAACAGCAGATAGTTGATCAGGTTGAGACAAAGGTTAGAATTGATTCTAAAGCACAACCATCAGTTAGTTCAAGTGATTCCAGTGATCAGTCATCCAATTCTGATGGTAGACATCCTCAACTGTAGAGAACTTTGATTGATGAGGGAGCTTTTGGTGAAGAAAGCTCAAGTGACAGTGACCTACAGAACTATCAGCTTACTCGTGACAGGCCTCAATGGGTGAGGCAAGCTTCTACGAGGTATGGTTATGCTGATTTAGTTGCTTATGCTCTTACTTGTGCAGCTGACAGTATTGAAGCAGAGCCTCTTACTTTTGAGGAGGCTATTGTATCTAATTCGAAGGAACAGTGGAAGGATGCTATGGAAGCAGAGTTGTTCTCGTTGCAGAAGAATCATACATGGTCATTGATTCCAAAACCTCCTAATCAGAAACTCATTCAGTCAAAGTGGATTTATAAAATCAAGCCAGGTACAGGAGGTGACAGTAAGCCTAGGTATAAGGCTAGACTGGTAGCCAAGGACTGCATTCAAAAGGAGGGAGTTTACTTTCATGAGATTTTCTCTCCAGTGGTGAGACATTCGTCCATTCGATTAATTTTATCTATTGTTGTTCACTTTGATATGTTTGTTGAACAAATGGACATTACCACAGCTTTCCTTCATGGTGAATTGGAGGAAGTGATCTACATGGCTCAACCTAAGGGCTATGAGGTGAAAGGAAAGGAAGACATGGTTTGTCATCTTCACAGGTTCATCTATGGACTGAAGCAATCGCTGAGACAATGGTATATCAGGTTTGACACCTTTATTCTGAAGCAGGGGTTTCATAGGAGCTCATATGATGCCTGCGTGTACTGAAAACTATCTTAGAAAGGTACATATACTTATCTACTTTTGTATGTAGATGATATGATTCTGGTGTCTAAGGATTATTCTGAAATCTGTGATCTCAAGAAACGATTAAGTAGTGAATTTGAGATGAAAGATTTAGGTGAACTGAAAAGGATCCTAGGCATGGATGTGAAAAAAGATAGGGAGAAAGGTTTGTTAACCATTTCGCATGAGAGTTATGTGCATAAACTGCTTGAGAAGTATAATATGTCTAGTTGTAAGGCAGTTTCGACACCCTTAGCATCTCATTTCAGGCTTTCTTCGTCTCAGTGTCCTGTTACTGAACAAGAAAGGTTAGAGATGGCTAATATTCCCTATTGTAATGCTGTTGGAAGTATTATGTATTTGATGATTTGTACTAAGCCCGACTTGTGATATGCTATTAGTATGATAAGTAGGTTTATGTCAAATCCTGGGAAGGAGCATTGGAATGCAGTTAAATGGGTGTTTCGATATTTGAAAGATAGTGCCAGTATATCATTGTGTTTTAGCTGGGATTGTAATATATCAGCACTATTGGAAGGCTTCACAGATGCAGATTATGCTGCAGACCTTATAGAAGAAAGTCTCTATTAGGTCACATTTTTCGTTTGTTTGGTAATGTGGTCAGTTGGAAGGTTGCTCTACAGTCAGTTGTTGCCTTGTCTACTACTGAGTCAGAGTATATTTCAATGGGTGAAGCTGTGAAAGAAGCAGTGTGGTTGAAAAGAATAGTTGGTGAGTTGTTGTCGCAGGAGTTCATTCCTACCGTTCGTTGTGATAGCGAGAGTGTTATTCATCTTGTGAAGAATCCATCTCATCACGAACGATCTAAGCATATCGATGTCAAATTTCATTTTATCAGAGAAGTTGTGGCCCAGAAAGATGTTGAACTGGTCAAGGTTCATACAGTTGAAAATTTGTCAGATATGTTAACTAAGGTTCTTCCAGCCCATAGGTTCAAATACCTATTAGATGGGCTGAATATTAAATCTGGATGATAAGAAGATTGGAGAATCAGCTTGACACTTAAATATTCTTGTTATGAGGGAGATTTGTAGAAAATAACAAGTTTTTTAAGTGGTTTTTTATTGGATTTTTGGAAATTTAAAGGCCCAATGGTATTATCGTAATTATTGAGCAGTGACATTTTTGCAATTATCTCTTCTTCTTAAAAAATAAGGCAGTTTTTTTGTGTAACTTTTTTCTGGGAGAGCAGGCAGCCGCAAGGGAGAATAGAGCCGCCTGGGGGTTTTGTTTGGTGAGCCGCAGCCGCTGAAGTCCACGAGCCTCCTAAAGAAAACGTCTGCCGCTGTCCGTGGGTGACGGGGTCTGACGTGGGCGAGCGTCCGCAGCGGTGGCGAGGTCGACGGCAAGATTGATTTGCGTGAAGGAGCAGCGACCGGTCGAGCTTGGTCTGAGCAGTGGCGTGGACTTGAATCCGGTAGTTCAACAGTTCGCCGTGGAGGCTGAGTCTGGTAGCGGTTGTTGGCAGTGAGAGAGAGGCGCGGGTCTGCGCGTGGTTCGCCGGTCAGAGGCGGGTAGCACACTGTTTTGGGCTATTTTTGCAGCGGGTTGTTCTCAGTTTTTAGAGGCGACGTTGTATATGGATCTCTCTCGGTATCAGTAGTATTGAAATTACAGATTTGTGAATTTGTTGATTATCTGTAATTTGTAAAATTCGTTTATTGCTCATTAATAAATTAATTCAAGCTGGTTCTCAAAGTGGATGTAGACCAATCTGGTCGAACCACTATATATTTTGGTGTTCTTTACTGCTTTCGTTTTATTTCTGCTGATTGTTTGCGTGCTGATTGTTTCGTTTTATTTTGATAAACGATCGAGTAGCAATTGTAAGTAATTATTTAGTCCTATTTGACGCTTATTGTTTAATAAAGAACTCAGTCTTCGTTTAACTATTGTGCCCGCCGATTATGTATTCAAAGTATTAATAAGAATTAGTTTCCTAACAAAATGTAACTTAATCTATGAAAATCTTTAAAAATAGGTTCATGGATACGTTATGTCAATTTAATACCCTAGCTATGAGGCACTATAATTTGCAGATATTCTAGTCTATGACTCTTCGTAAAAAAAAAACAAAAAAATATATATATATATATACTGTTGCATGTGACAACCAAATTATGTAATTTAGGTATGGAAAAAAAGTTATGATGAGATCCATTAAAAAAAATAAAAATAAAAACCCACGTGTTCATCTAATGATTTTTATTGGTAGTTTCCATGAGAAAACTATTGAAGATCATGTGTTAACACACAAGTCAAATCGCATATAATTTAATGACAATGTACACTAAAAGAAACAGAAATTAAAAAAAATAGAAATCAACATAATTCCCTCATCTTCAATTTCCTTTTGAATCCAAAGAAAGTTAATCTTGGTATTAAAGTTTTAAAATTTCGATATAAAAAAGAAAATGTATTCGTTGAGATCTTAAAATTAAAAATATAGGAGAAAAATAGTAAAAATGTCTAGTTATTAAATAACATGTAAATTTTAAAATTTATATCAACGTCTAATAATGAGACAATTTAATTGTAATAGCCTCGTTGAATAATTTTTTTTAAAGAAAAAACTACTCATTGCTTTACAACAATCATACCACATGCACTACCACATCAATATATTTTAATAGTTGCTTCCATTATGTACATTATAATCAATTAAAAAAAGTGTTATTACCATTTTTTTAATATATATGTACACACACGTGCAATTATTCCCATTATTGGTAGGTTTTTTAATCATACTTTTTATTGACGTCATCTTTACACTTCATTTCTTAGAATTTAGATAAGATAGGAATGATTATCTGAAGAGTAAAAACTTAAAATAACATTCTTTTTAAAAATAAACTTTGATTGAGTTTTAATTGATCAATGATAAAGTTAAGTAACTAATCTTCTTTGGTTAATTTTAAATTCATATTTCTCCACTGATGTGGTATGGAATCTACCACATTTTGATGCCTAAATTGGTAAAGAAAATATATAGTTCAACTAAACACAAAAGTAATCTCGGAACTCTCCTTTGAGATTACTTACTCAACCATTAGGGTTGTCAAACGAGACTATTTATAATACTCTTCCTTTGACATATGTCTATGATTATGTGTAACTTCAGTGATGTTAAAGTTATGGTGTTAGAGGTTGTAGGGGCCCAGACTGGGCATGACTGCTTATTTTTGGATTGGTATTAATGTTCACCTGTTCAATTGGTTGGCCAGAAACCCAAAGCTCACTACAAGAAATATTGTTTTTAGCAACGAAAATAAAACGTTGCTAAAGCTATAAAATCGTTGCTAAAAACATTCAGCGATGAAAAAACAAACGTCGGTAAAACCCTATCGATGAATATTTATTACGACGAATTTTAATAAACGTCGAACATGTGACGAATTTAACAAACATCACAAATTGCAAAAAACAAATTTTCGTTGCAAGCATTTTTGCGACTAAAAATCAATTTTGTGATAACATTTCTTGCTACGAAAATTTATTTAAGCACAAAATTTTATTTTGTTAAAAATTATTATTTACATCTTCGATAAAGACCTTTTTTTGCTGCAAGATTTCTTGTGTTTCTCTTACATTTTGTATTGAAATCCCAACCCATTCTAATAAATAGTGTACACAATAATCAAATAAAATAAGATAACACCGATATATTAATAAAAAGAAAATTAACGTATACAAATGTAGTAGTTGTTTGTATAAAGTTTCAAAACTACAAATAACACACTCAAGCTATAATGTTGACAAAAAGAAAAACAAATTCCCAAATGTTTTATATGCGAGTGAAATGTCAATGATCCTTCATCTTTGTATCATCAATAATGATCTGTTAATACCTGCATATAAGCAACAACTATCAGAACATTAACAATTTTTCTCATATTCCAAACATAGGAAAAGTCCTAACAACTCGAAGTTAAAAAATCACCCCCTTTTCAAACATAAGTTATATATCAAAGTCACAAATAGAATAACAATGACAAAACGATTAACTCCCTCCTCAACCACATCCAAGATTTAATCATATTTTCTTTTTATTAAAAATAATCCTTACTATTTTTCCACTAGGGGGAAAGATCGATACTTAAAAGGTAAATTTTAGTGTCCATAGGGAAAGTGAGCTTATCTCATTAATAACTAACAAAACATTCCTCTCTAGAGATTGAAGGTTCGATTTCCCACTCCAAAATTGTTGTACTAAGAAAATGCTCAATATAAGGAAAATAAGAAAATAGGCTCCAAATCAAACGGCAGAATAAAATTCACACATTTGAACTTGATATGACAATTTAATTCACACAAACAACACTTAAAATCATATAAATTAAATAAGCTCCAAATCAAAATTTAGTCACACATAACCTTGAAGTCACACTTTGAATCCACAATAGACCAGACTCACAATTTATAAAACTTTAAGCTTTAAAATAAATTTTAATCACACAGACCTCGTTAGGTAATCATTTATAGTAACTTTTCCATAGTATGTATCCGTTTCCCTACTCAACCATATGAACTATAACCAACCAATGTTCTTTCTCAAACCGATCCATTCAAAAAAACAAAAGAAATAATTGAAAATTAGCTCAAACAAGATCATAAACCTCACATTTCTTGACATGATTGACTAATAGAGCATAAGCCTTGAAATTGATTGTTAAAAAATATATCATTCCAAAACATCCAACCAAAAAAGGTCAAGAAAACCATTATTCTCATTTTCTCCTTAAGAGGCAAAATTAGAAGCCAAAACACGTTCAGAACTTAAGGAATTAAAGAAGCAAAGACAAAAAATACCAAAAATTGGAAGAAGCCCGGAAGAATAGAAAGGGTTGGAAGCAAAATCCTCTTCCCCTCCAGCAACAACAAGGGAAAAAAGTGAAAATTAGCCGACAAACTCCAGCAAGAAGGAGAAGAATGCTCCCGCTTCATGTCTCAAATTTTGCTACAAATTGAATTTTCGTCGTGTAAATTGCAACGAATTTTAGTTTCTTCACAAGACGTATGACTAAAGTATTTTCGTCGCTAAAAATTGTTTCTTGTAGCGGCTCTAACTTTTTCTTTTGGGACACACACTTCCCTATGTCGCCTCGCTGTTTTCCTTGAGCTTGAATTCGCTCTTGGGTTTTGGGTGTTGTTTAGACAATCCTTAATAATATTTATTTTTTAATAGTATTTAGTTTATCATTTTATTGTTGTATGGTAGTAAAGTTTCTCACTAAAAAATGATACGTAAAATGAGACATAGTTTTCTCGTTCTTTTTCTTCTAAGTATATGATCTCAAATTTCTTATTCTCAAACACTTTATCATCATTCAAACTTTGAAATGAAGGGTCTAAAATTATTGTCCTTTTCTCATGGATCATGAATCCTTCTCCCTTGTGCAAAACATGCATATATAAACCCACATAGAGCCCTACAGAAAAATGGCACTTTGGTTGGGAAGAAAGGGTACAAGACAACTCATAAAATTATAAAAGCCCTTTATTCATTCTAGGCCAAACTCTTGAACATAAAGTAACAATGAAACATAATGATGTGAAAGACAATTGCTTTAGAAAGTTGGTTTCATTGTCCTTTCACTTTCCCTTGTCAATGGTTTAGAATTTTAATCACCATTTAAAAATTCATATCAATCTCATATAGTTCATTTTAACTTTGTTTGAACCAACATAAATAGATATAATTTAATTGATTAAGACATATATTTTCAATCAAAAGATCTCGAAACATTATGAGTTCAAGCGGGATATAGACATATATATATTGTCTATCACGGACTATCACAGATAGAATGTATTATTTTACTATTATTCATAAATATTTTAGTTCATTTTCTTATATTTGAAAATAATCCTAAAAAATATTATCTAAAGAAAAAAAACTCTTTATTTTTCATGCCTCATCTTGTACTTTTATAAACAAATCAACTTCGTTCTAGGAATTAAGTGATTAATAAAATTAAATTAAATCTAAAGTTGAAACATAATTGACAAAAAAGATGTTATATATAATACAAAAATATGGAGTATGTTGTTTCCTTCTTGTTAGGGGTGATTTTGAACCGAACGGTATAATTGACATTTAAAAATGACAAAATCAAGAAAAAATGTGATATAGGGCGAAAATGTCAACAAAGTACCGAAATGGACCTAGAAAAAGGGAGCTGGCTTGGGCCTCGACCCCCTTGCCAAATGTCTAATAGGAGAAGTCTTACACATTTCTTGGCTCAAAGTAGCTAGGCTCAAGATATAGTCTAAGGAAGATACTCAGTCTCGGCCAAGGTCGAGGCCAACCCTTGTCAAATGCTTAACGAGACATATTTTACGCTTGCCCGACCCAAAATAACATTTTTATGCCCAAGATATAGCCTAAAGAAGTGCTCAGCCTAGGCCAAGATCGAGACCAACCAGCCAAACAAGAAACCAAACACACTCCTTGGCCAAGTCAGTTATCTAATTATCTTAAAGCGACTTGAAAACCCTAGAGAATAGCCTATGTCAACTTTCGCCATAAATACATCATTATAACTCATATGAGGTAATTTTGAGTCTTACTCTCAAACTCTCTAGCTTCCACACTCTTTCATTATTTGTATTAAGCATCAGAGTGTATGACAAACACCACGTCGGTGTGTAGGTTTTCTCTTTTACAGGTCGCATTCTTCTCCTCTTCAAACAAATTCATTGTTGGTCTGACATGAAGGTTAGATAATATATTTCTAATGTTACAAAATAGATCAACCATTTTGGAATATATTTTTTGTGTTATAAACTTTCAAAGTATTATATTTTGTGTCAGTTGAACTATGTTCATTTCGACAATGTCATGAGTTGACATATAAATAAAATATTTACAGAACATCACTAGCGTAGACCTAATATTATCCTATTATTGTATCAGCCTCCATATGGAAACTATTTATTTTTTTAGCACTTTATCATCATATACCATTTTTATAGATTAAATAATCGATTTTTCTATCCCACCTATTATTGAGTCGTAGTGCAAATCAAGTGCAAAATTTACAGAGCCATTGAGAAAAATACACTAAGGGTGGGATGAGATGTGAGAGGTGTACAATCTCATATCCTAAGTCAAAATTGTCAGTATAAACCACTTTCTCTTGTAAATGGTTTACAATATATCCAATCATCCATCTCCATCTCATACCTGTTTTCAAAACAATATTTTACTTTTTAAAAAATATATATATTTCTTTAATTAAGAATCATGATAAAAAGAATATAAAAGAAAAGAAAACTTGTATATTATGGTAACAAGTTAAATGATTTTAAGAAATATTCATTTCTGAAATGATAATGGAAAAAAGGTAAGGCTTTTTTAAGAATAACTTTCAGAGAGTTTTTTCTCTTAAAAAAAAAAAAAAAAACTTGTTTTCCCTCCCTCGTCTTGTGATTGATTCTGATGCTAAGGAGGAGATAAATTTGATCAATAATTGCTTGTTGGACTTCACTTCGGACTTTTATTGAGGTGAAGAATATAGTTGATGAGATTAACATTTTAGTAAGAGGTGTATGAAAATGTCGTCTTAAATCTCTCTCTATCTTCGTGTTCAGAATCAGACAGCTCAATGTGTTACTTGTTTTGCTGCCAACTTCTTGAGTTCAGAAGACTTTGGGAGATACTGGGTCTTTGATATTCTTAATTGGATTGGTGATGTAATTAAATGCTAATGTGACTCTCTTGTTGCTCTCTTAGTTTCTCTTAGTTTTTATGTTATTGTATTCTAGCTAAAAAAAAAAAAAAAATTCTTGTTATTTATGTTTTTATTATTATTATTTCTATGAATATATCAATTTAGAGTGTGTTTGATTTAACTTTTCAAGAGTTTAATTTTGAAAATAAATTGTTTTAGAAAAAGTTAAAGTGTTTGTTATCACTCAAAATAGTTTTAGAAACATTTTCAAAACACATTTGAAACAAGTTTTATCAAAATAATTTAAATAAAAAATATTTTTTTAAAATAAACATTTTTTTTCTAGTCATTCTGAACAAGTCCATACATTTTTATGTTAATTATAAGGTTGTTTTCCAATATAAAAAAAATGAACCAAAATATTTAGAAATATAACAAAATGTCATTGTCTATCTATGATAGAACCTAATAAATACCAATGGACTATTACATTTATCAGTAATAGATATTGATGGACACCACCTCGCTAAAGCATTATACCTATAATTGATAGACCGCAATATTTTGTTATCTTTATAAATATTTTTAGTAATTTTATCATTTTAAACAATTTTCTTTAATTACATATCGAGTTAAATCAACCAAAAAAAACTGCCAATAAGCATGTGTAGAACTGTTAGTTTTTATGTGGGATAAGATTTTGTAATTATCTATTAAAATTAAAAAAAGAAAAAAGAAAAAAGAAAAAAGAAAAAAGAGGGAAAGAAAGAAAGAAAGAAGCATGTGTGTAGAATTTTTTTTTCTTTTTCTGGGCACATGTGTTGAACTATTACATGATAGTAATTATGTAACTTATGCGTTAATCATTTTGTTTTTTAAAAAACTAAGTCTATAAACACTATTTTCACCTCCAAATTTATTTATTTGTTATCTAGTTTTTACTAATGGTTCAATAAATCAAGCCAAATTCTGAGAACTAAAAAAAGTTGTTTAAATTTTTTTTTTGTTTTAGAATTTAGCTAAGAATTCAATTATTATACTTAAGAAAAATACAAAATAATATAAGAAATATAGATGAAATAGACTTAATTTTTAAAAACAAAAAACGAAATGGATCTCAATGTTTTCTATTTCAAACCAAACACTATTCAATGGCAAAAAAATCCAACTCCAATCACAAAATAATAATAATTAGAATGAAAAAAATTAAGAAAGATTTATTATGTGACAAACTAAGATGGAATTTTATATATAAAATACACGAAAACAAATATAATTTAAGATGTACAGTTAAGTATTTTTCTTATGAAAATGATGATTAAAAAAAAAAAGAAGATAATTTTCATTTGATGACTTTTACTAGTATCTATTCATTAGTGACAATCGAGAGAGCTGAATTAAAGTTCAGTTTATGTTAAAAACAATTTAAGATATGAATTTGAATTTCTCCCTATCCTTATTTTTGTACATGTAAAATTAATTAATTAGACTCTCTCAAACTCTACACCAGTACCCATGCATGTCTTTCCTAAAAGTACAATATATATATACACACATTTTCTTTAAATTTAAAATTAGTTGGGTTGGCGCTCAGATCTCATTTGCGTTGGGCGTCAGTCCAACCTACTACTTTTCGATTTGATCTCGATTGCTCTCGAGCTAACCAATGTAAGAGATCCTCGCATCGGTGTGGTATCAAACCTGTTGTATTCTAATACTTAAGTTAGTAGAAACAATATTTGGTTCAGATAAGTATTATAGAAGTCAGAACTCTCCTATAAAAATTCTTACTATTCTCCGAGATGATCAAATGGGGTTATTTATAGGCCCTCCTTTTGACACTTGTCTTTGGTTACATGTAACGTCGGTAGTGTTAGGAATGTTTCCGACATTTGAGGTTGCAGAGTACCAATCTGGATTCAGTTTGGTTATCTTTCGATTGATATATGTTCATGCATGGTTGGTGGTCTAAATCTCGAGATATTGACATTTATCTCGAGATATTGACATTTTTCTTTTAGAACAAACGCTTCTTTATGCCTTCTTTCGATATCCTATTGGTTTGGACCCACCTAAGTCTTCCTTGAACAACACTCAACAGGTTATAAAACAAAAAGAATTTCATTGTTTTTGATAATGATTTTAACAAATAACAAATAGTACTGATTGATATGTGTTTCAAATGATGAAGGATTATTTTTTTTTCTGTATTTTACTCCATACAAAGTGTTGACACTGTTTCTTTACTTTATATATAAATTAAATTAATTAATGTTAGATATTGTATGATTCTTTTTTTCTATTTTGTCTCTTGCTTATTATAAATGAGCATATTTAATAATTTATCCAATTTTTACTTTTCTAAACATGATAAATATTCTTAATATTATATATATATATATATATATATATGAATATCTATACTATACGTTAGCGGTAGGGAGAAACCATCCGGACCTTTAATGTTAATATTGTTGTTTTCAAAACTTATTAGAGAAATATTGTTGTTTTGAAACTTATTAGAGAAATATTGTTGTTTTGGGATTTCGAGGCTAGAATTCGATGGTTGAGATTCGACTAATGTAGAGGTCGAACGTTGAAAACTCGACAAACAGAGAAAAACATGGAAACAATACGTAAATTAGGGTTGTCGAGAGTTGAAGTTTCGACATACATAAGTCGAAGCTTCAACCCTTGACAAGGAAAAGGAAATCTCGCTAATTTTGTAATGAAGATCTTGCTCTAGAAGGGAATCTCGAAGTGAATCTCGCTAATTTTGTATATTAGGTTGTCGAAGGTTGAAGTTCTGGCATACATAAGTCGAAACTTTAACCCTTGACAAGGAAGATAATTGGGTGAAGCAGATTGTAAGAGAGAGCGAGATTGTAGGAGAGAGCGAGATGGAAAGCGAGATTGTAGGAGAGAGTGAGATTGAGAGAGCGAGATTGAAAGCGAGATTGTAGGAGAGAACGAGATTGTAGGAGAGAGTGAGATTGTGAGCGAAAGCAAGATTGAGTCTGCCACATGGATCAAATAGCCAACCAGTCAGCTGACGTGGTCTGCCACATGAAAATC